>NW_024081001.1:1498892-1504073 GCF_003009895.1 Hyaena hyaena
CCCCCCCACATCCATCAGTCCTCAGTTTTTGTCAGCATTCAAGAGTCTCTCATGGTTTGCCTCTCTCCCTTTCCCCCACCATTTCCCCCCTTCGTCTCCCCCTTGTTCTACAGTTAAGTTCCTCCTAATCCTCCTATACGTGCAAACATACGATATTTGTCCCTCTCTGCCGGACTTATTTCGTTCAGCATAACACCCTCAAGGTCCATCCATGTTGCTACACATGGCCAGATTTCATTGTTTCTCATTGCGGATTTGGCGTTATTCTTATGCCTAACATACAGAGATATGGACCCACAGCTTGTCATTTAGGATGGCCCAGAAAGCACGGTCTTTCCACTCTAAAGCCAAGCGTTGGAGAGATGTTCTCTTCACATTTGTATTTTTAAGTGAGTCAAGGTGTTATAACAGGGATAGCTGTTATATGATAACATATGGGAATGTATAGGAATAGCTAATGATAACATTAGCTGCTTACATAAAGGATTAACACTCTAAATCAGTGGAACAAGGAACAAGTAAACATTTTGAAATGAGGATTCAAAAACAAAAGTAATGCTGTTAAATGTAAAAAAAAATCTAAAAAGCATAAAGCATGAGGAAGGCAATGCATTTTGGTATGTATATTCTTATAGTCCCCTCCCTCAAACAGATATATACAGAATTGTATATATGATGCAGAAATATTTTTTAGTAAAGTCATTTTTATTTTATTTTATTATTTATTTTTTTAATGTTTATTTTTGAGAGAGAGAAAGCGAGAGATCATGAGTAGGGGAGAATCTGAAGTGGACTTCTGTGCTGAGATCGGAGAGCCCGATACAGGGCTCGAACTCACAAATTGTGAGATCATGACCTGAGCCAAACTAAAACGCTTAACTAACTGAGCCACCCAGGTGCCCCAGTAATGTCATTTTTAATGGTCAGTTAGTACTCCATTCTAAAAAAGTATGGTGTATGTGGGGTGTTATCCATTGTCAAAATGACCTTCAGAAAGTGTTTATCTGAGTGCCCTCACATCCTCATTAACACTGAATATAATAACTTTAAAAATAGTATTTGCCAATCTGATAGGCAAGAGAATTCTGTTTTTGTGCTATTTATTTTCTTTGAGAACTATTTCTTATATTTATTAACCATTTGTGCTTATTCTTTTGACTTGCATATTTGTGTCCTTTGTCCATTTATAATTTATCATGCTTATTTTTTCCATTGATTTGTATGAAGTCTTTTTGTACAGATAATTACCCTTTTTCTGTAATGTATTTGCAAATATTTCCCTAACTCATCATTTGCTTTAAAAAAATATTTAAAAAGTCTGTTAGTATTTGAACAGTTTCATTTAGGTATAATTGACATATACTAAATTATACCTATTTAAAGTCTACAATTTGATGTTTGGACACATGTAGGCTTTTGTGAAGCCATCCCACACTAGAGATAATGAGCATGTGCCCTGTGTTTCATTGTGCCTGTGTAATTCCTCCTTCCCTTCCCTCCCCGCCTTCAATCCCTATTCCCAGGCCACCACCAATCTGCTTTCTGTCGCTACCGGCTAATTTGCATGATCTAGAACTTCATACAGATGGAATCCTGTAGTATGTATGATTCATTTTCCCTGGATTCTTTCTCTTCATCTGGCTTCTTTCTCTTACTATAGTTACTTTTACATTCATCGATGTTGTTGCATATATCAATAGTTCATTCATTCTCTTTCATTGTTGGATGGTGTTACCTTGTATAGATAAGTTGTTTATCTCCACTTGTTGACAACCATTTGGACTGTTTCCCCTCTTCTGTTAAAACAGTAAGAACTGCTATGACCTTTGTAATCTAAATCACATGGTACGGTTCACTTTAAAAACCATCCTCCAATTTCCACCAGTAGCACATGAGAGTTCTAGATGCTTCTTCACCTAAACCAACACGTGGTACAGTGTTTTTAATATTTAAATTGTATTTCCTCAGTGATGCATAACATCAAACATCTTTTCATATGCATGTTTTCAATCTACATATCTTATTTGCCACTTCATATTATCAATTTTTGAGGGTTTAAAAATTAAATAAAAAAATTATTCTGCATTCAAGTTTTTATCAGAAACATATCTTGCGAATATTTTCTCCCCATTTGTGAGATTGTCTTTCCATTCTCCACTGAAATGCCTTTGTACTTCTGTTGAAAAGCAGATGTCCACATATGTGTGGACCTATTTCTGGACTTCATACTCTGTGGTACTGTCCTACTTGTGTATCTTGACACCAGTATTTCATTGTATTAACAAGTCTCAAAATCAGTGTTTGTCCTCAAAATCTGTTCTTTCTCAAACTCGTTGTGGCTATTCGAGGTCCCCTGAGTTTTCATAGGAACTTTAGAATCAGCTTGCCAGTCTTTACAGAAAAAGCCCGGTTGATTTGGAAGATAATTGACGTTTTAACAATATTCAGTTTTCTAATCCATAAAATGGTGTATCCCTTCATTTTTTAAGGCTCGTACAAAATTACGTGCAGCACGTAGGCTTTTATTTTAAATCTAGGGGCGCCTGGGTGGCTCAGTCGGTTAAGTGTCCAACTTCGGCTCAGGTCATGATCTCATGGTTCATGGGTTCGACCCCCCACGTCAGGCTCTGTGCTGACAGCTAGCTCAGAGCCTGTTTTAGATTCTATATCTCCCTCTCTCTCTGACCCTCTCCTGCTCACGCTCTCTCTCTCTCTCTCTCTGTCTCAGAAATAAATAAAACATTAAAAAATTTTAAAAATCTGTTTACTTTATGATAGTTTTAGAGTTACAGAAAAATTGTGAAGATAGTACAGAGATTTCCCATGCCCCCCTGCATGCAGGTTCACCTACTAACATCTTCTGTAAGTATGAAACATTTTGTCACATTTAATAAACAGATATTGATACATTATTAGTAACTAAAGTCCATATTTTACTCATATTTCCTTAGTTTCTACCTAATATGCCTTTTATTTTATTTTTTATTAATTTTTTTTGATGTTTATTTATTTTTGAGAGAGAGAGAGAGAAAGAATGGAGGAGGGTTTGGATAGAGAGAGGAGGGCACAGACTCCAAAGCAGGCTCCAATCTCTGAGATGTCTGCATAGAGCCTGATGTGGGGCTCAAACTCACAAACCAGGAGATCATGACCCAAGCCAAAGTCGGATGCTTAGCCAACTGAGCCACCCACGTGCCCCCCTAATGTGCCTTTTATAATATGGGACTCTTCTAGAGAGATGAATTGTCTTGTCACTTTAGGCTCCTCGTGGCCATGAGAGTTTCTCGGAAGTTTCTCGGACTTTCCTCGTTTTTGATGATCTTGATAGTTTTGAGGCATACTGGTTGCGTACTTTGAAGCATGTTGCTAAGTTGGGATTTGTCTGATGTTTTTCTCATGATGAGACCAGGCTCACTGGTTTTGAGAGGATGGCCATAGAGACAAAGTGTTTTTTTCATCACATTTATCTCATCTCATCACATGAAGGGTGTACAGTGTCAGCCTGGTTTATTTCTGTTGATGTGAGTCTTGATCACGTGGCGGAAGCTGAGTTTTTCAGGTTTTTCTTCTGTGAAGATACTTATTTTTTCTTCTTTATGTACTAATCTCTTTGGAAAGCATTCACCATGCACATCTCATACTTAAGGAGTGAAGAGTTATGCTCCGCTTCTTTGAGGGAAGAGCATGTAGATTTTTGATGCACAGATCTTTCATTTTTGTCATATTTTTCCCTATTTTGTATTTTTGATGCTGTTTTGAGTGGGATTATGTTATAAATTTTAATTTGTTGTTAGTGTTTAAATACACAGTTGATCTTTGCATATGGATCTTGTAATGTCATAACCTCACTTATTTGTTTCAGTAGCTTTTTATAGATCCCACTGAATTTTCTGTTTTTAAAAAACATTTATTTATTTATTTATTTTGAGAGAAGGGGTGGGAAGAGAGAGGGAGACAGAGAATCCCAAGCAGGGTCCACACTGTGTGGAGCCTGAGATGGGGCTCGATCTCACAACCGTGAGATCATGACCTGAGCAGACATCAAGAATCAGATGCTTAAACGACTGACACACCCAAGCACCCCGGATCCCATTAAATTTTCTAATTAGGTTTCCTGCAAATAAAAATCATTTAACTTCTTTCATCTCAAACTTCGTGCCTTTATTTCTTTTCATACCTTATTACATTGACTAGAATCTGTAGTTGTCGATGTCAAGGAATGCATCTAGTCATCACCCAACATCATTTCTCTTCCTCCTGGGGAAATCAACTCCTGTTGCCTATTTCTTGAGCAAAGAAGCTGAGTCTGAAAGTCAGTAGAGCTGAATCACAAGAATGTAAACCACAGGAAAAGTTCTGTGCATTCCTGCTTCCCAGGCTCCTAAAGTTTATCTTTCCTTAAGCTTGGCTCTTTAATTCTTATTAATTATTATGAATTCAATGTTTCCCAGTGCAATTCTTCCCCACTCCCTTTAAGGAGCTAACCAAAATCTATTGTTTATAACAGAAGAGTCTTTAAAAACATTTTTTTAAATGTTTTATTTACTTTTGAGAGAGAGATAGAGACAGCACGAGCAGGGGAGGGTCAGAGAGAGAGGGAGACACAGAATCTGAAGCAGGCTTCAGGCTCTGAGCTAGCCGTCAGCACAGAGCCTGACGCGGGGCTTGAACCCACGAACTGTGAGATGACTTGAGCTGAAGTCGGACGCTTAACTGACTGAGCCACCCAGGCGCCCCTGTAACAGAAGAGTCTTAACTGCTGTGGCCCAGGATATGTTTTCTTCCAGGAAATACTCAAAGTGACCATCGTTGAGCTAGCCCAATTGTTTTTTCATGGCTGAGAGTATACTACTATCAAAATTCATATAGATGATTCATACCTGAAGTGACTCTGTAAGTTGAATTCATGGGTCAACAAACAAGGGCTTTATTTATTTATTTATTTTTTACAAATAGTTTATTGTCGGGGCGCCTGGGTGGCTTAGTCGGTTAAGCGTCCGAATTTCGCTTAGGTCATGATCTCGCGGTTCGTGGGTTTGAGCCCCGCGTTGGGCTCTGTGCTGACTGCCAGCTCAGAGCCTGGAGCCTCCTTCGGTCTGTCACTCCCTCTCTCTCTGACCCTCCCCTTCTCACGCTGTCTCTCTCTCTCCTAGAAATAAATAAAACATTTAAAAAAAAAAA
>NW_024081001.1:1507656-1509609 GCF_003009895.1 Hyaena hyaena
ATTCTTATCTATGAGCCTGTTTCTCTTTGTGATTAATTGTTTTTATATATTTAGGTGCTCCCATATTCGGTGCATAGACATTTATGATAGTTAGTTCTTCCTGATGGATGGACCCTGTAATCTATTATGTAATGCCCTTCTTCATCTCTTGTTATTGTCTTTAATTTAAAGTTCAGTTTGTCTGATATAAGTATAGCTACTCCGGCTTTCTTTTGATTTCCAGTAGCATGATATATATTTCTCCATCCCCTTACTTTTAACCTGAAGGTATCTTCCAGTCTAAAATGAGTTTCTTGTAGACAGCATATGGATGGATTTTGTTCTTATATCCATTCTACTACCCTATGTGTTTTGATTGGAGCATTCAGCCCATTTACATTCAGTGTTATTATTGAGATATGTGGGTTTAGAGTCTTTGTGTCTTTTGTAGAGTTCATGCTTGTGGTGGTGTCTCTGGTATCTTTTCTCCTTGCAACATTTCCTTCGGAGTGTCCCCCTCAGGATTTCTTGTAGGGCTGGCTTAGTGGTGACAAATTCAATTTCTGATTATTTGGAAAGATTTTTATCTCTCCTTCTATTTTGAATGACAGGCTTGCTGGGTAGAGGATTCTTGGCTGCATATTTTTTCTGTTCATCACATTGAAGATCTCCTGCCATTCCTTTTTGGCCTGCCACGTTTCAGTAGATAGGTCTGTCACCACTCTGTTAGGTTTGCCTTTGTACGTTAGGGCCCTTTTCTCCCTAGCTGCTTTCAAAATTTTCTCTTTGTCCTTATATTTTGCCCTTTTACTATGATATGCCTTGCAGAAGGTTGATTCAGATTACGTCTGAGTGGGGTCCTCTGAGCCTCTTGTATTTCAACGCTTACTTCTTTTCCTAGGTCGGGGAAATTCTCTGCTATAATTTGTTCCAGGACTCCTTCAGCACCTTTCCCACTCTCTTCCTCTTCTGGGATTCCTATGATACGGATATTGTTGCGGACAAACAAGGGCTTTAAATAAGCATGAGAAAGTATGCTGCCCTAGGAAATTACTCATGAAAAATATCTTGAGATGTGAAGTCCTATTCATCCTGTGATGGGTGAGTGCTAAACATTCAGAAATGACGTGAAAACACTCAGATCATACAATTTAAGATCTTTTAAAGAATTATTTCTTTTAAAGAATTCTGAGAATCAGAAAAAAAATGAGCAAAAGGATTTCAAAAAGATATAAGTAGAGAAGAAAGACTCAGAAAAGAAAAAGGGCCAACAGAAGACATGTAACTATGCTGAGTGTATCGAACAGGTTGAACTCCATGGGGTCCAATCAGGAAACGACATGTATCTCCTCCAACACTGCTGGACCACAGACCAGCTGTGCGATGTGCTTCCTGCTCGAAAGTGTCTCCTGCAAGACCTGCAGCATTTAAGTCGCTTTCGGTAATAAAAACAAGTCTCATTTGCAAACTAGTTTCACAATGAAAAAGACCAGCCCCAAACTTCACATCTTGCTGTTTCACCCTTCGTCCCAATCCCAGGCTGATCCATGGTTGGGGACTAGATTAGTTTGCTAGGGCTTCTGTAGCAAAGCCCCATATCCTGGGTGGTTTAGATAACAGAAATTCATTTTCTCAGAATCCTGGAGGCTAAGAGGCTTGAGATCAAGATGTCGAGTTTCCTCTGAGCCCTCTCTCCTTGGCTTTCAGGTGGCCATCTTTTCCCTGGGTCCTCACACGGTCCTCTGTCTGTACCTGTCTGTCTTAATCTCCTTAGAAAGACACCAATTATATTGGATTATGGCCCACTGATACTTTATTTTTTGACTTAATGATCCCCTGAAAGACCCTCTCTCCAAATACAGTCATGTTCTGGGGTGCTGGGGGTGGCACTTCAACATACGGATTTTGGGGGGACCCAATTCATAACAGGACAAAATTTTTTTTAAAAATAATGTTTTTATTTATTTCTAGGAG
>NW_024081001.1:1509767-1544418 GCF_003009895.1 Hyaena hyaena
AGCCGAAACCAAGAGTTGGACACTTAACTGACTGAGCCACCCAGGTGCCCCTGAACTTGAGCTTTTTATGTAAACTCTTTTAGGACCAAGGTGACCAGATGTTCTGTTTCTCTGGTTCTTCTGTTTATTGTACAAGAAGTTTCTGTCAGGTCTTAGTAACTCATTTGCAAACCTGACATGGAGCCTCTTATTGAAACGCTATAATTTCCACAAAGGATTACTCCATTGTGATTATTACTGCCCTTCCTCTTCCTCATCACCCCCTCTCCACCTTCCGCACACCTCAGTCCGGAGTAGCATCATGTCCTTGCAGTCCTTACTTAGAAGAACGGTTCTTCACCATTTAAGCCTTTAAATGCTTAATTCCTGGGGTGCATGAGTGGCTCGGTTGGTTAAACATCTGACTTCAGCTCACGTCATGATCTCATGGTTTGTGGGTTAGAGCCCCAAGTCAGGCTGTGCTGACAGCTCAAAGCCTAGAGTCGGCTTCGGATTTGTGTGTCTACCTCTTTCTCTGCCCCTCCTCTGCTCACACATTCTCTCTCTTCTCTCTCTCAAAAGTAAATAAACATTTAAAAATATTTAAAAAAAGATAAATGCTTAATTCCAGGGGCTCCTGGGGGCTCTGTTGCTTAGCATCTGACTCTTGATCTCAGATCTGGTCTTGATCTCAGGGTCGTGAATTCCAGCCCTGTGTTGGGTTCTGTGCTGAGTGTAAAGTCTACTTTAAAAATGCTTAATTCCACTCTCATATGGGGTCCCATCTGTGCTGGAGGCCGGCTCCAGCATGTCCAGGGGTCCCTGAAGGATGGACGGTGTCGGCGAGTGAGTGCGAAAGCCCCGGAGATTCTTTCTGATCACCAGGCAGGCATCTCTGCTCTGACTGGGGCTCAACTTTATTTTATCATTAAGTGTTTGGGGGATGGCACAGAAGTGGCATTTGCCTTAGACAATGGTTTCTGATAACAAACTTCTTTGATATGTAAGAATTTCCCAGAACATAGATATGTAGAAGACTCATGCATAACGTTTACAATAGTGACTGATGTAGGGGATTTAGATGCTTATCCTAAGGGGAAGGGAGGCACCTTTAACATACCAAAGTTTTTAGTATAAAAAGGGTGAAGTTACTTCTCTGTGGTCAAGGGTCAACAGCTTGTTTATTTAAGGTGGAAGTATCAAGAAAAACAGGTCTTTCAGGGAACACCTCTGCTCTCATAATCACAAAAGAAGTTCCTCAATAGGTTCCTTCACAGGGAGCAATCAGCATATACAAGGCCAGAAAATGCTCCAAGCAGAAACAAATGGGTGGGGGTGGATATTTGCCCTTAACTTTAAATTAGGCTCTTAGTCTCAGGGCCAGACTCAATTGTCTTTGATATGCAAGGCCCATAGGAAGAGGCTTTTTACTATCATTCACAGAGCTTTCATCTAAAACCTCTTTTGTAAAGGCAGGAATATGCTTTTCCTTATGAGGTATCTGTGTTTGGAATATTGGTCTGATATGGAATAATGTGAGACCTGGTCAATACCAGCAGCCTCATTTCCAACATGAGCCAGTAGTAGCAGAAGGAGATACCAGTTTTCATTTCTCATGGCAGGCGCTGTGTAAACGTTACCATATCCTTGCTGTGACTGCCATCCAGAGAGGCCGGTGCGGCTCCCGGCATTTCTTGCCTTGTATCTTTCACTCAGAAGAACACTGAGTGCACAAAAGCACTCAGGCCTGTGACTGGTGACCACTTCCCTATCTCCCAAACTCCAGACACTTTCTTAGACAACATATTGTTTTGGATCTGCAATCATATCTCCCTGTACCTTGTCTATTGCCTCTGCCTTTGAACCTGTGTTACCTGTCCCACATCTCACCTGACTGCAGATGTGAAAGAGGTCACTTTAAAACTGACACCCAAGGGCACCTGGGCTCAGTTGGTTAAGCGTCTGACTTTGGCTCAGGTCACGATCTCGTGGTTCATGAGTTTGAGCCCCACGTCAGGCTCTGGGATGACAGCTCAGAGCCTGGAGCCTGCTTCCGATTCTGTGTCTCCCTCTCTCTCTGCTCCTATCTTGCTCCTGCTCTGTCTCTCAAAAATAAATAAAATGTTAAAAAACTAAATAAAAATAAAACTGACATCCAGATTTTGCTAACTTCTAATCTCCAACATGCATGGTGAAGATACAGCTGGAGGAGTTATCTTTTTTCCCAACGCCATCTCACTTTGGGTAGTAGGAACTCATCAACAGAAATGATTTTCCATCTCAGCTGCACAGTGGCATTGCCTGGGAAGCTTTACAAATACTGATGTCTGGGCCCTGAGATCAGCATTCTGATTTCATTGGTGTAAGTTAGGTATATCCAGCTCTTGGGGGTTTTAAAAACTTCCCAGATTTCTCACATGGTTAAGATTGAGCCCCACTGTCTTGCTACTTCAAGTACAGTTTGCAAACCCACAGCATGGGTGGTCCTTAGGAGTAGGGAGAAATGCAGCATCTGAAACCTCACTCTGACCCACTGAATCAGAATCTGTGTGTTAACACACTCCCAGGATTTGTACACACAAGAAAGTCTGAGAAGCACTGGCTTTAGCTACATCCAGTTTTATAAATTAGCTGATAGAGATCAGATGAGTTCTGCCGAAGTAGCATATGTGTCCTTTAATTTTTTTTTAATTTGAGAGAGAGAGACAGAAACAGAGAGAGAGAGAGAGAGAGCTTGTGCATATAGGGGAGGGGCAGAGGAAAAGAAGGAGAGAGAATCTCAAGCGGACTCCATGCTCCGGACAGAGCCCCACTCAGGGCTCAATCCCATGACCCTGGGATCATGACCTGAGCCAAAGTCAAGAGTCAGATGTTTAACCGACTGAGCCACCCAGGCTCTGTGCATCCTCTTAATCTTAATATGCTTATATACATCTTCTTGAGTTGAAAGTATCTCCTAGATTGCTCCCATCCTGAAATGTGTTGCCCAAACCTCAGAGGTATTCCTGAGGATGCTTTGGTTCCCCTGACTCTGCAAACTTCTGGACTTGCAGGCTGAAATGTCCCCCTCCCCCATTCATATATCAATGCCCTAACCCCTAGGGCTTCAGAATGTGACCATTTCAGGAGATAAGATCTTTAAAGAGGTGATTAAGTTAAAATGAGGTCATTAGTCATTAATAGTCATTAATCTAATATGAATTGTGTCCTCGTGAAATGATAGAGAGAGAGAGACAGGGATGCACACACAGAGGAAGGACCATGAGAGGACACAGTGAGAAGGCGGCCACCTACAAGCCAAGGAGGGAGGCCTCAGCAGGAGCCGGCCACGCTGGCACCTTGATCTCAGACTTCCAGCCTCCAGAGCTGTGAGAAAAGCAGTGTCTCTTGTTTGATGCACACGTTCGGTGTTACTTTGTGAAGGCAGCCCGAGCAATGTAAAACTAGCCTCCTCAGAGCTTTACAAACTCTGTCGGGTTGCAGAGCTCACCTCTCATCTCCCTTACTTACGGCTTTATGGCTAGTGTGTGTGGTTTGTGTCCTCTTCTCATGCTCCTAGAGATTTGAGCACTTGTGTGGCATCCAACAACCTTGATCCCTACAGGTTCCTGACAGCAAGTCTGTCCCTTGGGCCTGACTGCTTTCTTTTCTGATTTTGCTCCAGGATGGAGCCGAATCAGCCCCATGCGACCGGGTGGGAGCAGATCTAACACCATCTCCTCTTTTGTCCACGTCTCTCCCCAAGATCTATCCATTCACAAAGACATCTTCCCTCTTCCTCTAGAAAGGAAAAACAAGAGCCTGTGTGTGCGTCAGGTGCTGGTTGCTGGCACTTGGCTCCATTGTTCCCTTCTGTGTTTTTTTTTCTCTTTTGCAGTGGTCCAGGAGTCCAAAAACTGCATTTCTCAGACTCCCCTGTGAGCTGTTTACCAGGGAAGCCACGTCAGCAGGAGTCACCAGTGGGAAACCAAAAAGCGTGAGGCAGGGAGAAGCCTCTCCCAGAGTCTGTCACTGGAAGGAGCAGCAGGAGCAGGTGATAATGGGTTCCAATGGCATCACTGTAGTCAAAGCAGCGATGGAGTTCCAGAAACCACAGCAGCAGCTCCCGTTCAGGTAGCAGAATCCCGATGGCTGGATAATCCCCACCCTCATCCCGTTTTTCTTCTCCAGTTCTGCCAACACATTCGTAGCATCCATTCCCTTTTTACTCTGTCCAGAGTGTTTTCCGTTTTCCTGTCTTGATATTGACTGAGACAATATGCAAATTGTCTGATGCAAACAGACCCTGATCAGGTTGCACGGGGTGGGGGTGTTGTGGGGAGGGGTCACTGGCTTCTAAAGCTAATCTCTGTTCTACTCAACCCTGACCACTTTGGCCACTGAGACTTTTCTGGCCCAAGTGTGACCCTTGTCACCACCAGTCACTCAAGTTGGTTCTTTTTTGTTTTTTTAAGATTTTATTTTTATTTATTTAAAACATTTTTAATGTTTATTTATTTTTGAGAGAGAGAGACAGACAGAGTGTGAGTGGGGGAGGGGCAGAGAGCGAGGGAAACAGAATGGGAAGCAGGCTCCAGGCTCTGCGCCATCAGCACAGAGCCTGATGTTGGGCTCAAACTCATGAACCATGAGATCACGACCTGAGCTGAAGTCAGATGCTTAACCAACTGAGCCACCCAGGCGCCCCTAAGATTTTATTTTTAAGTAGTCTCCACATCAAGTCAGTCCTTTGTGTTTTGAATTTGACCCCTAGTAACTGTCCCTGATTCCACCCCTCAGCCCCACTCTTTGCCCATTGAAAGTTTGGCTGCCACCTCTTTGGTGCTGGCCCTTGGTTACCTATTGACACAGGCTTCTTGTGCCCCAGACATGTGGCATATAACATTCCTGCTCTGACTCCTCCAAGCCAGGATCCACACATGGCCTGTCCAAATCCCATCCCAGGAAGCAGGCAGAGTTCATTTAAAAATTCCAAGTGTGTTAGCCTGTGTTCAACCAGAGAAGTAGAACCCATAGTAAAAAGGGTAAAAATGTGCAGAAGAATAGGGGATGAAGGGATTTTTGTAGGAATGTGCCCCACACAATTAAGGGAGCTGGTTAAGCAATCTCTGCAAGTATGTTGTCTCCATGTCTGATACTGGAGCTTCGAGTCCATAGGACAGGGAATCAGGAAGAGAAGATGGATTTCAAGGACAGGATGGAAGCCACAGCATGGGCTGGAGCCCTAGAGGATGGTCTGTAACCATGTCAGTTCTCGTTGCCTCTGACTCTGTGGTATGCCTGCAGAAGCTGAGTCAAGGAGATGGAGCTGGGAGTACAGTGAGGCAAATACACTTAAAGCTCAGAGGGCCGAGAATCAGAAGAGAACTGCATAAAAGCGCTCTGATGATCTGCAGAAAGGAAAGTCCGCCTTGAGTTGTCCAGTGGGTACTGATCAGTGCATGCATGGAGGAAATTGCCCAAGCCTAGTAAAACCACCCAAAAGGATTAGAAGGAGCAATCCCCCAGCTCACATAGGCTCAGGAATAGTTCCTATTCCCTCAAAACAAAGTAAAAAAAAAAAACCCTCATAATTCACACAGCATCCAACAGAATACCCAAAAAAGATTAGGGTTGCCTCAGCACAGGGGCAAAATCAGTCCCAAGCTAACACTGTCTGGTTCTACTTAACCAAACATAAATCTAAGACATGAAAGGGTCAAAATTTCCAAGCAGTTTAAGCGCATTCCAGAACAAAGCTTAAACATATTTGCAGGCATTACAAAATGTCTAGTACCAAATAAGGTAATACAATGTCTGACATTAAAAAAAAAAAAAAACCCACCAGTCAAGCAAAGAAGCAGGAAAATATGACCCATTATAAGGAGAAAAATCAGTCAATAGAAACAGACACAGAAATGAAACAGATGATAGAATTAGTAGACAAAGGCATTAAAATAAGTATGATAGCCAATTTGTATATATTCAAGGAGGTAGAGGGAAGATGGGCTGTGTTAACTAGACATATGGAAGATTATTTTAAAAAGGATTCAAATCAAAGGTCTAGAGATGAAAGTTACAATGTTTCAAATGAAAAATATACTGGATGGGACTAATAGAAGATTGGACATTTCAGAAGAAAACATTAATAAACTTGAAGACATAGCATTAGAAACTATCCAGAATGAAACTCAGAGCAGAAGAAATTTAAAAATAAACAGAACATCAGTGGGCTATGAAGCAATTTCAAACAGCCTATTATATGTGTAATTGGAGTTCTCAAAGTAGAAGAGAAGAGGGGGCAGAAAAAAAGTATGCAAAGAAATAATGGCTGAACCATTTTTACGTTTGATGAAAAGGATAACTCCACAGATCGAGGAAGCTCAACAAATTCCAAGCACAACAACAACAATGACGACGATGACTACAACAGCAACAACAACTGATATCAAGGTACATAATAATTAAATTGCTTAAAACCAAGGATAAAGAGAAAATCTTAGAAGTAACCAAAGAAATTTCACTTATATTCTTGTGTGCCTCAAAAAATTAAAAGCAGAAACTCAAGCAGACACTCAACACCTTTGTTTATAGCAACATTATTCACAAAAGCTAACAGATGAAAATATCTTCATTGTTCAACAGATGAATGGATAAAAAATGTGATACATGTATACAGTCATAAAAAGAAATGAGATTCTGAGACATGCCACAGCATGGGTGAATTTTGAGGACATTAGTGAGTAAAAATGAGTGAAATCAACCAGACACAGAAACACAAATATTATATGATTTCACTTATATGAGATATCCAGAAAAAGCAAATACATAGAAACAAAGCATCATAGAGGTTATCAGGGGGTGTGGAAAGGGGAAAATGGAGAGTTATTGTATAATGGGAGCAGAGTTTCTATTTGGAATGATGAAGAAGGTCTGGGAAATGGATAGTGGAGATGATTGCACAAGACTGTGAATATGTTTAATGCCACTGAATTTTTACTTAAAATGGTTAAAATGGTAAATTTTGTTATATAAATTTTATCACAATAAAGACAGAGCACTCAGAGAAGGTGAAACTATAGAAGGAGTAAAAAAGGTTGGTCATTGCCAGAGATCCAGAGGCAGGCAGGGAGTAAGGGATGAATAGATGGAATAGAGGAAATTTTTAGGGTAGTAAAACCATTCTTTATGGTACTGTAATAGACACATGATATTATGCATCTGTGAAAACCCATAGAACTATACAATGCAAAAGGTAAACCCTAATATAAACTAAGGACTTTAGTTAATAATGTATCAATATTGGTTTATTAATTGTAACAAATGTACCTTACTAAGGCAAGATGTTAATAACAGAGAAGCTGTATGGGAAGATAGAAGGCATATGGGAACTCTATTTTCCTCTTAATTTTTATCTAAATCTAAACTGTTTAAAAAGTAATTTCTTTTTTTTTTAATTTCTAGGAGAGAGAGAGAGACAGCATGAGTAGGGGAGGGTCAGAGAGAGAGGGAGTCACAGAATCCGAAACAGGCTCCAGGCTCCGAGCTGGCAGTCAGCACAGAGCCCGACGTGGGGCTCGAACCCACAAACTGTGAGATCATGACCTAAGCGAAAGTCGGACACTTAACCGACTAAGCCATCCAGGCCCTCCTAAAAAGTAATTTCTATTAATAAAAACAAAAAATTAACAATAAGCAGGCAGAGAAAGACATGTATATGAAGAAACAATTTAAGAATGACAACAGACTTCTCCTAGGAAGCAGTGCAACCCAGGGGACAGTGGAGGAAGGTACTACCAGAAAAAAAACTATCAGCTTGGAATTCCTTACCAAACTCAATGTCGCTCAAAAATGAAGGTGAAATAAGAACTTTTTTAGAAAAAAAAAAAAAGCTGTAAGAATTTATCACCAGCAGACACACACTGCAAGAAAGGTTAAAGGAAATCTTTCAGGCAGAAAGGAAATGATGCCAGATGGAAATGTAGATTACACAAAGTGAATGAAGAACAAAGGAAATGGAAACTATGTGGATATAAATGTAAAGGTATCTGGGTGCTGCCAATTCCTGAGTTTTGGGGGCACTCTACAGTGTTAAACAGATTGATGTTAATGTTAAACAGCCTTCTTCATGATTCAGTCTTTTTGAGCTTGCTACGTCATTCATGTCTTTATGCCATTTTGCCATTATGCCAGACCATTTGATTTCCTGATTCCAAATTTTTCAGCGCTTGTCACCTCTCCCATTATTTCAGCCATTTCCCCCAGAATTTTGGTGCTCATATCACATCTGTTACTGCATATCAGAAACAGATGAAACATACACATAACATTCAAATATTGAAAAAATAAATAAATAAACAAAGCCTTAGTGAACCGTGGGGCAATTCTTCCTTCAAGTTCCATGTCCTTTGGTCAAAGTATATTACCAGTGTGAATTCTCTTCAAATGTATTCTTGTCACTGCTGTAAATTTCTCCTCAGGTCTGGAAGGAGTTGATGAGCCTATTTTCTGTCATAATTCAAAATTGAACCACTTATTTAATAAGAATACTCACATTTAGGGGCGCCTGGGTGGCTTAGTCGGTTAAGCGTCCGACTTTCGCTTAGGTCATGATCTCGCGGTTCGTGGGTTCCAGCCCCGCGTCGGGATCTCTGCTGACTGCCAGCTCAGAGCCTGGAGCCTGTTTCAGAGTCTGTGTCTCCCTCTCTCTCTGACCCTCCCCTGTTCACGCTGTCTCTCTCTATCCTAGAAATAAAATAAAAATATTAAAAAAAAAAAAAAGAATACTCACATTTGTGAGACACCTATATGTTTTGGACTGAAAATGTGATCATGCAGTTATCATGAAGCAGTAGGAAGAAGTGTGGGGCACCAGGAAGATGCTCAGTGCTCAGGAGTTCTGTGTTCTAATTCCAGTTTTCTCAATACTAGCGGTCTGTCTTTGGTTAACTGACATACTTATCTGGATCTCACTGTCTTAATCTATATTTAAAATGTTTTTACAACATTTATTCCTTTTTTTGAGAGACAGAGAGATATGGTCTGAACTAGGGAAGGACAGAGAGTGAGGGAGACACAGAATCCAAAGCAGGCTCCAGGCTCTGAGCTGTCAGCACAGAGCCCCTTGAGGGGCTGGAACTCACAAACCGTGAGATCATGACCTGAGCTGAAGTCAGATGCATATCCGACTGAGCCACCCAGGTGCCCCATTCTTCATCTATATTTTAATGATGGAGTTGGGTTTGGGGGAATTTAAACATTTTATTTTTCTTTAAAAACATTTTCTATGTATTCTGGGGCAGTGGAGACAAATCTCACTTTTCTCATCCAGTTATAGAATAAAAATAAACTTGCTTTGTGGCATTTCATGGAGTTGCTTATCATTACCATGTCCAAAGAATCTGTTTCTTTCCACCTCAGCATTTTGTGATACTCCACTTGTGACCTGAGATCAAGGAGTAGATATTGGATTTAGTGCTCCAAGTGTAAGATTCAGGCATGAATGAAGAATGGGATCAGCAAAGATGGCCAGGGATCAGAGCTGCCCAGAAAATAAAAGTTAGGTTACACAGGCATGTGGGGGACACAACATGAGTCTGCTGACTGGTACCAGAACAAAAAGAACAGGGTAAGGCCCTAGTTTATAAGAGCAAGTGGTGACATAGAGATTGTGTCAGTTTCAGAGGTAGCAATCTTAGCCATTATGAGACTGATCAAAGTAGGGCTAATAAGAAAGGATTTCTAGGGGTGCCTGGGTGGCTTAGTCGGTTAAGCGTCTGACTTTCGCTTAGTCATGATCTCGCGGTTCGTGGGTTCGAGCCCCGCGTCGGGCTCTGTGCTGACTGCCAGCTCAGAGCCTGGAGCCTATTTCAGAGTCTGTGTCTCCCTCTCTCTCTGACCGTCCCCTGCTCACGCTGTCTCTCTCTCTCTCCTAGAAATAAATAAAAATATAAAAAAAGAAAGAAAGAAAGAAAGGATTTCTGGAGAAGGAAATTTTGAATCAGACACCTGACTTCTCAGCATCTTTTAAGATGAAGAATTTGCATTTAGTTAGTGCTGGCCATGTTCTAAGCACTTTGCATATATATACGTATACAGTTATCATGGTGTGATGATATTTCACAGAGTAGGAAAGTGAAACATGAAGAGTTAAAATAATTTGCCTAAGTTTAGACAGTGGCTTTGTTGCGAGTCAAAGCCAGGCTGTCTGTCTTTAAATCTCAAGCTTCTAGCCACTATGATACTTCAATAACATTAAATAAGTTTACAAAATCAATATTGGAAGACAAGACAATATGCTTGACTTTATTAAAGTTACCAAATGGATTTGGTGCAGTTTTATACATTTTTTCAGTAGTTTTCCAGAGACCAAGGCAATATTGTCTTTGTCCACTAGAGGGCGCCTCTAGCACAATCTCTATATTCATGGTTCCAACAGATAGAGCCCCTGGTATTATCTACTGATGTCAGTGGCCAGCTTCACACAGTTGTCCATCTTTGACAAAATTCAAGGGTGTTCAAAGCACACACAAAGGAATTGTTGCTTCAAAATGGTGTGCAGATACAAGGGGCACTAACACCAAAGGAGTTCTGTTCACTATGGTATTGGTGTTCTGTTGGTGGCTTTTGTCAAGGAGAAGAAACTGGGCAGAGAAGGACATATAAGTCTAAGTCATGGTGATGGTTCTTGTGTCCTCTGAGGGAGGGTCCCAACATGATAGCCTAAGTCAGCTGTCCTGCAGGCACAAACCAGGGAGGATGAGGGAGCACATGGGACAGGCCAGGTGGGGGTTTCCCTGCAGGAGTAAAGTGTCAGGGCATGTTTGGGGCTAAGGGCACATTGACCAAAACCTCTCAGTTGCTAATTAATAATATTAACCCTTAAACTCCATGCAGCGCTTTGGGTAAGGAATAAGTTTCCTGTGATAAGCCAAAAAGGAAGAGATTTGTTAGGACTGCACTGTTATGTTACAGATAGTTGAGGAAGCCATGTATGGACTCTTCTGTTGGCTTTTTCTTCATGTATGTGCATGTATGTGACTTTATCATCACCGGGCAAGTGGTCTTTGAAAAATGTGCTATACTGGGGCGCCTGGGTGGCTTAGTTGGTTAGGCGTCCGACTTTCACTTAGGTCATGATCTCGCGGTTCGTGGGTTCGAGCCCCGTGTCGGGCTCTGTGCTGACTGCCAGCTAAGAGCCTGGAGCCTGTTTCAGTCTGTGACTCCCTCACTCTTTGACCCTCCCCTGCTCACGCTGTCTCTCTCTCTCTCCTTGAAATAAATGAAGAACATTAAAAAAAAAAAAAGTGCTATACTGATATCAGGGAAACCTGAAAGTGGGAATTTTCAATACTATAAGTATAACACACACACACACACACACATGCACAAAAGAGGGTAGCTCAACAGACACCTTTTCTGATAATTTTTTATGGCATTGACTAACACTTTATAGGACTGAGTATATTTTATCCAGAGAAAATGGATATTAATTCATCTTAGAAAGACTTGAAAATCCCAGTGCATATTTTCAAAAACGCTTGGTTGTAAGGGAGCTGAAAAGACATGTTTCCCCACCACTTAAAAATTTTTTTTAATCTTTATTTTTGAGAGAGAGAGAGAGAGAGAGAGAGAGTGAATGGGGGAGGAACAGAGAGAGAAGGAGACACAGAATCAGAAGCAGGCTCCTCGGTCTGAGATGTTAGCACAGAGACCAATGCAGGGCTTGAATTCACGAACCGTGAATTCATGACCTGAGCTGAAGTCTGATGCTCAGCTGACCAAGCCACCAAGGGGCCCCCACCACCACTTTTTGATGCTTGAATCTTCTCTGTAGCAACACTCTCCAAGAATACTCTGGCTTATGTTTGCATTTCATGGTGGCAGACATACCTAAGAAAGTATCCCCTTCCATTTGGGGTAACTGGCCATTAAAAAATGAAGTCACCTTTCTTTTCTATCCACTAGCCTCAGATTTTTAATAATTGCTGCCAGTATTTATTAAATTTGGGAGCTGGCTATTCTCTTGTTTAACTAACCCCTTAACGTATCTCTGTGGGTGTATTCGTTTACTAGGGCTGCTGTAATAAAATAACACAGACTGGGTGGCTTAAAAACAGAAACTTACTTTTTCACAGTTCTTGAAGCTGGAAGTCCAAATTCAGGCCTGACTGGTTCAGTTTTGGCTTCTGGTAAGAGTTCTCTTCCTAGATGTTAGATGGCTGCCTTCTTGCTTTGTCCTCACATGGCTTTTCGTTAGTGTGTGTGCTGGTGAGAGTTGGGGAGAGTGTTCTCTGGTGTCCCTTCTTATAAGGACACCGATCCTATGGGATCAAGACCCCACCTTTGTGACCTCATTTAACCTTAATGACTTTCTTAGTTGCCTCCATCTCTAAATATAGCCACCTTGGAGGTTATGGCTTCAACAACTAACTTGGGGTGGTGGACACAAACATTCCAAAACAATAGAGTCTATAGCAATGGGGTAACATTAGTACCCTCATTTTACAGAGGAAGAATAGCTAAGGAACTGATTTGCTTTCTCATGCATTGAGTGCTGTGATTCTGATTGAAACCAGATCTGCCTGATTACAAAGCTGGTGCTCTTCCCACTTGGACCACCTGGCTTCCTTTTCCTTATTCTTGAACTTGACACAACCAACTGCCAATTCCTTGCAGTTCGAACATTGTCTAGCCCAGTTCTCCAGGGTAGGAGACTTTATAAGGGTTCAGGGACACAGCCCTGTCTGGTAATAAAATATGCAGTTTTCTGGAGTAGGGTCAAAGGGGGTGGAGCCATTGTCATGGTAATCAAAGACTCGGTGTGTTAGTTTGCCAGGGCTGCCCTAATAAACACTATACATGGGGAGGCTTACATAAGACATTTATTTTCTCATAGTTCTGGAGAATAGATATCCAATATTGAAGTGTCAAGGTTTCTTCTGAGGTTTCTTTCCTCGGCTCATAGATGGTTGTATTCTCCCTGTGTCTTCACACGGTCTTCCCTCTGTGTCTGGACTCTTTATAAGGACACCAGTCACAATGCATGAGGGCCCATGCTCACAGTCTTCATTTAACCTTAATGACCTCCTTAAAGTCCTGATCTACAAATGGATCACCTTCGGAGGTGCTAGAGGTTAGGACTTCAACAGATGGATTTTGGAGGGGACGCAATTCAGACACTCAGGGAGTCCTGGCAACAGAGGGTGCTAACGCTTGCAGTGTTGCTTCCAGGATGCTTCAGGCCAGGTCATCAGTCTCCTTTGTAGATTCCTTCCGGAAACACAGCTTGTTCCTCCTGGGTGTACTGCAGTTTACTGTGTACCCCATCCATTCCCAAATGTCATGGAAAGTAAAAGAAAGTAGCACTTTTAATGTAATAAAATATTGTGCTCTTTTTTAACTCTGGGATTGTTTTCTGTTACCGGAAAACATTTGTTTTCTCCATTAGATAGCATCTCTATGAGTATTCTATTTGTTTTTTCTCCTAGCACTTGCTTTCTCTCCCCTCCCATCCAGAAATTACTAGTGAGTTACATAAATTGGTCTCCCTACCTATCATTACACAGAGGAGGAGTTTGTCCTGGTGCACAGGTACACACTGTGCTCTGAAAAGGGCACAGAGTTATGAAACCAAATTATACCAGGACTTTAGAAATATCTGGGAGAAGATACAGAAGCACCCATGGGCTCGCCTTACTGGAACAACCATTTTCATCTTGCCTATTGCTTGTGGTTTCTTAGTTGCATGCTTATATATCTTGGTCAATATCTGTAAGGATACAGGTAGGAACACAGAAACTAAACTGGTTGTTTTCACAGAGAAAATTTAAGATAGAGAATTGGCTAAGGAGTTGGAGAACTGACTGAGCACACAGGGGAAACTGAGGTAACACACAAACAAGGTGTTGCAGGCAGCATCTCCCATACCTAGGACTGGAGCAAGAGAGGGAAGGGGGTGAGACCATCAGAAAACAGGAGCTTGGAGGGGATATATGCAGGGCTGGGGCCATCTTTCAGGTAAGCAAAGATGCCAGGACTCCCACCCTTCACTTCCAATTGGAGACATAAAGCATCAAGAGGAGTCAGTCATGGCATCCAGCTCTGTGGGATATAATTACTTCCCAAATTCAGCTAGACTTCCCATGGAATATTTTGTAAACTACATAGTAAATTTTTACATGAAATAAAAAGCCAAAAGTGAGAGAGAGGGAAACATTAGTCAATATACACTGCACACAGCACAAGAAAGTGAAAATATGCATAAGCTTCTAGAGTACTTGTTTTTTGTTTGTTCATAGGGTCATAGTTAACATTTAAGACTTCCTTTTCTCAAAGTCACAGGAAAGGATAGAATGAACTTCATAGTACTGGGCTTGAATTGGAGACATCAGTAGGAACTCAGGTTCACTTAACTTCTGTATACAGATGGGTGGATCCAGAAAAAATTACAGATGTGTGTATATACACAGGGTAGTATGAACTCACATATCACCTAGCTTTGTCCAATGAGAAGAGCTGGAGGCAATGACATCTCTGTAGCAATGAGGACACCCAGTGCCCAGATCTTGATTTCTAAATGCTAGTCTCTAAAAAAAGGAATCATAGTTCTTTGGAGAAATAGCTGATTTTATTTATTTTTAAAATTTTTTAATGTTTTATTTATTTTTGAGATGAGATAGAGACAGCGTGACCAGGGGAGGGTCAGAGAGAGAGAGGGAGTTACAGAATCTGAAGACAAGCTCCAGGCTCTGAGCTAGCTGTCAGCACAGAGCCCAAAGTGAGACCAGAACCCATGAACCGTAAGATCATGACCTGAGCCAAAGTCAGATGCTTAACCGACTGAGCCATCCAGGCGCCCAGAGAAATGGCTGATTTTAGATCTGGGGCAGGGAAAACACGAAATGGGCCTGGGGCATCTGGTAGTGCTAGAAAGTAAGAAAGTGCTCAAAAAACCAAAAAGATGGGGGGTATGTCAAAGGGACAGAGGAATCAACCTGAGTGGGCTTCCTATGGCTAAAATGGACCAATCTGAGCTATAGAATATAAACTAGCATTAGATTATAACCCAAAGTGTAAATGATTTAATAAACAAAGAAACTGACACAACTGTTCTTTATAGAAGAGTTCCATATAATGTCTGTAGATACTGTCCTCCTTCCAAGAGGGAAGATCAATTCTGCTCCACACTGCTCTTTGAGGTTGGGCTGGACTCGGTGACTCAATGTTAACAGATACAGTAGGGAGAGGAGTAAATGGCAACTTGGCTGTTTGGAACCTGGCAAGCACAACCTTAACAAAGAGATGAGGGCTGAATGCCCCCCTGATGCCATGTGAATGTCATACACTCCCTGATACGATATGACAAGAAAGATGCTTCATCTCCGTGGTACTCTTTCCCAAATCCTGTAACACATATCTAATCATGAGAGAAATGTCAGACCAACTTAACCTGAGGGACATTCTTCAAGATGCCTGACCAGTACTTCTCAAAATTGTCAAGGCCATGAAAAGCAAGGAAGGGCTATGAAAATGTCACAGGCCAGAGGACACTAAGAAGATGAAACAACTGAATCTAAGGATCATATTATGGATTGGGCCCTGGAATAGAAAAAAGAACATTGATGGAAAACCAAGTGAAACCTAAATCCAGGTTTAGGATCCACAGTAATGGATGATGATGACATTAGAAGGAGCTCGGTGAAAAGCACAGATATCCAGGAATTCTCTGCACTATCTTTTTTATATTCTAATATAAAAATATTTTTTTATACATTAGTTTTCATTGGTTATTCCATGTTCCCTTTTTCCTCAGCTGGTAGGGGTTCTTTACCTGGCAGGGTGACCCAAATCTTGATTCCTAAAGGGTCTGAATCCTCTATGGTCTAGTTTTTTTTAGTTATCATAGTTTTTCACTATTATTGCTAGGAAATTTTTGGAGAATCCACTGGGACCACTGGGTTCCAGAAACATCTCCTTCCCTCCATTGTGTAGAAGTAAATCCAGTCAGTTGGAATCAGCCAATCACTAAAGCTACTTCAGGAGTCTCCTTTTTTTGCCATTGGTTCAAAGGCATGAGGACTCCAGCATGGCCTGATGACAGTCAGCATGGAAGATTGTGTCTGTGCCCAGTGGATGTGCTTCTCACAGGAATGAATGCCTGACAGGTTAGGCACTGGCAGTAGCTAGATTAGCCTTTGTGGAGAGAGGCCCCAAGTTAGGGGGTTTATGCAAAGCCCCTGAAATGGGCTAAATGTCTGTCTCCCACACCCCCTACAATTCATATGTTAAAATCTAATTACCTAATCTCTCTCTCCACCCCCCAACTGGCATGTATTTTCTTACTAAGATATCAAAGGTAACTGCTACTTCGATAGTAGCACAGTACTATGCATCACATCTATTATGCATAATGTCATTGATATAGCAGACTGGTGTGGTATTTATCGGATGTCAAAGCCATTAATATTTCTACCCTCTGGCAAAATTTGAAGGTGCACTTTTGGCTCTGCCAATGAAAGCAGATTGTTTCTAGTGGCCCATAGAAGCCAGAGTAGAGAAAACCAACAATCTGCCACATCAAGTACTGCATACAAGATGCAATGAGTTGTCCCAATTTGCTCCAGGAAGGTTTTCACATCTGGAGCAGCAGCTGCAATAGAAGCCAGCACCTGTTTACATTGACAATGATTGACCCTTCTGAGATCAATCCACCTCCGGAAGGGCCAAACAGATCTGCAGAATGAGGGGAGTGTTATGTTTCACTCCTCCTTCCTTCAAGTTCAGTGGTGGCACCGATTTCTGCAAACTCCTCTCAAGATGTATAGCTTTTTGTTTATTGTCCTAGTAGAGAAGGATGTGGGGATGCTTTTAGTTGCTGGGTGTGTCTGTTTTAATTATGCATTAGGAAATAGAGAAATAATGATAAGGATGGTCCTTGGACCTCTAGGGCCCACCGTGATCTCAACTTGAGCTAAAACATCACTTGCCAGCTCATGATTATCACCCCCCACTTTGATTAGTGGATCATAGAGATGTTTTAGGTTCTTAGAATAAACATTCATTCTGAGCTAGTGTATTCTTTATTTTTTTAATGTTTTTATTTATTTCTGAGAGAGAGAGAGCGTGAGAAAGGGAGGGTCAGAGAGAGAGGGAGATACAGAATCTTAAGCAGGCTCCAGGCTCTGAGCTGTCAGCACAGAGCCCGACACTTAACCGACTGAGCCACCTAGGCACCCCATGAGGGCACATGTCCCCACAAAGCCTGGACATTCTCCTTCCCCACAGTGCACAGTCACCATTTACTAGGCTCTCATGTCCTTTGGAAGAGAGCTTGGAGGAGTATGTACTTGTGACCACGTTGCAGAGTCTTTCCTTAAGGCGACCCAGTGCCTCCTTCAATCAAGGGTTTGTGAAATAGACTGAGTGTGGGAGTAAAGTTTTTCCATTGTTGTGACTCCAGTTAGATTTCTGACCACCAGAACTGGAGTTTTCCTTTAATATAGACCAAGAGATATGTTAGTAGGCTGTCCATTCTATTCTCTTCCTAGAAACACTGTGATCAGTGAGCCACCTTAGATCAGAGACTATGTAGATCAAAAAGTTCTGATTTGCCATGTCACCCCTGCTGCCCTCACTAATTGTGCCACCTTTTTTTTAAATTAATTAATTAATTAATTTTTTTTTACAAATAGTTTATTGTCAGATTAGTTTCCACATAACACTCAGTGCTCATCCCCAAAGTGCCCTCCTCCATGCCCATCCCCCCTCCCCCCCACATCCATCAGTCCTCAGTTTTTGTCAGCATTCAAGAGTCTCTCATGGTTTGCCTCTCCCCCTTTCCCCCACCATTTCCGCCCTTCTTCTCCCCCTTGTTCCTCCGTCAAGTTCCTCCTAATCCTCCTATACGTGCAAACATATGATATTTGTCCTTCTCTGCCTGACTTATTTCGCTCAGCATAACACCCTCAAGGTCCATCCATGTTGCTACACATGGCCAGATTTCATTCTTTCTCATTGCCATGGAGTATTCCATGGTATAGATAAACCACATCTTCTTGATCCATTCATCTGTTGATGGACACTTAGGCTCTTTCCATGTTTTAGCTATTGTGGAGAGTGCTGCTATGAACATGGGGTACATGTGCTCCTATGCCTCAGCATTTCTGTATCCCTTGGGTAAATTCCTAGCAGTGCTATTGCTGGGTCATAGGGGAGTTCTATTGTTAGTTTCCTGAGGAACCTCCACACTGTTTTCCAGAGGGGCTGTACCAGTTTACATTCCCACCAACAGTATAGGAGGGTGCCCGTTTCTCCACATCCTCGCCAGCATCTAGAGTTCTCTGATTGGCTCATTTTAGCCACTCTGACTGGCGTGAGGTGGTATCTCAGTGTGGTTTTGATTTGTATTTCCCTGATGAGGAGGGATGCTGAGCATCGTTTCATGTGTCTGTTGGCCATCTGGATGTCCTCTTTGGAGAAGTGTCTGTTCATGTCTTCTGCCCATTTCTTCACTGGGTTGTTTGTTTTTCGGGCGTGTAGTTTGGTGAGTTCCTTATAGATTCTGGATATTAACCCTTTATCTGATATGTCATTTGCAACTATCTTTTCCCATTCCGTTGGTTGCCTATTAATTCTCTGGGTTGTTTCCTTGGCTGTGCAGAAGCTTTTAATCTTGATGAGGTCCCAACAGTTTATTTTTGCTCTTGATTCTCTTGCTTTTGGGGATGTGTCAAGTAAGAAGTTGCTGCGGTGGAGGTCAAGGAGGTTGTTTCCTGCTTTCTCCTCTAGGGTGTTGATAGTTTCCTGTCTCACGTTCAGGTCCTTTATCCATTTTGAGTTGATTTTTGTGCATGGTGTGAGAAAATGATCTAGTTTCATTCTTCTGCATGTTGCTGTCCAATTCTCCCAACACCATCTGTTAAAAAGGCTGTCTTTTTTCCATTGGATATTCTTTCCTGCTTTGTCAAAGATCAGTTGGCTGTATACTTTTGGCTCCACTACTAATTGTGCCACCTTGTTTCTGACAGCTAGGTGCTGCCATCAGCCTCTGTTGCTCTGAGATCCCATCATTCCCCTGAAGCCAAGGAGTCCATCTCTGGAGATGTCACTTTGGCATCCAGAAGACAGCTACCAGTGAGGTTTGCCAGGGTATTGGTGCTTTGCTTTGCTCGCCCCTGCAGTTCTTGGTGCCTAAGAGGGTAGGTGTTCTCTGAGTCCTCCTGGGAAACCCTGAGGGGGTGTTAATAGGTGTGCAGGTTGTGTATTAACAAATCGACTCTAAGGTTCCAATCTCCATAACCCCTTGAATTCCTTCTTCTATGCCAGAGAAGTTCTAGAATCCCAATCACAGTACATGTAGGCTATTGCTGAGTCTAAGCTTCAGTTGCCCAGCCAAGCAGACTGTGAGACCCACTTCCAGTAGTAGCAGCTGCATCTCAGGTAGTCTCACCCACCAATACCATTGGCCCAGTCCTATGCTATGCTCTGTCCCCTTGGTCTATCATAGTTACAATCTGCTTCTAAACACATTACGTGCTTCCTACTGGAATCAATGAACACAGTATTGAACTTTATTTGGAGCATGTGCTATTTCTTCCAAGGTCAGCTTTTGTATTTGATCCTTTGGGGCATCCTGAGGAGAGTTTAGGTTTTTGCTTTTTTTCACTTAACAGTTGGTCATCAGCTTTCCCTTGTTTGTCTGTTTAATGATTGCTTTGAATGGTTGTGTGCTATTCCTTTATATTGAAATATACTTTTCCAACCTATTATTCTAATTTTGAGAGTTTAGATTGCTTGCAAAAAATACTTTTCAAAATGTTCTGTATTTGAATATATAATTATTTCATTATATATCCAGAGTCTTGGTTTGCTAAGAAAAAAGAAAATTAAGAGGAAATAATGAAGGAGAAATATTTTATTAAGTAAAATTAAGCAACCATCTGGGGAATTTAGATCACACTTAGCTTTCTGACAGGAGAAATGGGTTGATTCAGAAAATAAACATGTTAAACCAAAGATATTAAAAGTTGAAGCAAAAAAATCCAAGTAATTTTTTATTGCTTTGTATTATTTTTATAATTCATGGGTCCATGATTCAAGTAATTCTCAGAAATAGTCACTCAGAATGACAAGATTGAGGAATGTCTGTTTCCTAGAACAATGTAAATGATAACTTAAAAAAATTATTTAACATTTATTTATTTTTTGAGAGAGAGAGAAACAGCATGAGTGGGAGAGGGGCAGAGAGAAAGAGAGACAGAGAATCAGAAGCAGGCTCAGATTCTGAATGGTCGGCACAGAGCCTGACGTGGGGCTCAAACCCATGAACTGTGAGATCACAACCTGAGCTGAAGTTGGATTCTCTACCAACTGATCCATCCAGGCACCCCTGTAAATGATAACTTTTTAACTTCATGGCTTGTACTAAAGTTACTAAGAGTCAGCATCAAACTTCAGTGCCTGACCCCAGGCTCATACAGCTCAAAGTCTCCACCTTTTGCCCTTCTTAATGGTCAGGCCTTCCTAAGTAAAGTTATTGATGTTTTCTAACTTGGTTTAGAACTTCCCACTTTTGAGTAGGAGCAGGAATGAAAGCTTTGATGCTCACTGACCTTGTACGACTTGTGTAACTCCTGGATATATATATTACCTTTAAGTCACACCATTTCCTATTTCTCCAATTCTTAAATTTTTTAAAATGTTTATTTATTTTTGAGACAGAGACAGAGAGAAAGAGAATCTGAAGCAGGCTCCAGGCTCTGAGCTGTAAGCACAGAGCCTGATGTGGGGCTTGAACCCATGAACCAAGAATTCATGACCTGAGATAAAGATGGACGTTTAACCTACTGAGCCACACAGATGCCCCTCTAATTCTTTATGATTGGACTTCTGCCTCTATCTCCCTTCAGAAACTGGAACTTTGCTCCAAATTCCTTTCAGCATGGGCCTTGACTCCCTGCTGATATCTAGAGGCTCCTTTCTTCAGGGCCTTGGTCCAGCTTCTTGGGTGCCTTCAGTTGCTGACTGGGGTTTTATTGTGCATGGAATCAATGTGTTGCAGCTGACTATGATCAAATTGGATTATCTATTATCTAATTGGATTATCTATTGTTGGTGCTTGTATGACCATGCCTAATTTCCCTTTACTTTTGATTACTTGGTTGCCTTTATTAGTGTAATTAGACAGTTTCACTCACCATAATTCCTGTTTGTAAGAGTACTTAATCTGTTTAGAAAAATAAACTACTGGAGGTGAGGATTTTAAATGGAATCCCCTAGAGCATGTAACAAAGTAAAAGATGGTGTCTAGCTACCTCTGTAGGAGGGTAGATCCAATAAATGAAAGGACCTAGTGATGGTTTTGGGAATGCATACTGGGTGTAGACACTGGGGCACTAAAAATTTTTTAATGAAGATTTTAAAGGGGGTGCAATGGGCTATGTGACATAATACATGTCTCCCTCCTGTCTCCTTTGTGAGATCTTTAGTAAAGTTCATATTCATTCCAAATGCTTTGTGTGAATGGATTCTTGGGGGGTAGTGTGGTGAAGATCTAGCATGCAGTCAAATCCTAGGCATCCAGAATATGTGGAAACTTTTATCTGAACCACATGGTGTCAGGACCAAGGCTATAGTCTAATAATAGACTATAGACTATAAAGACTGTTTTTCACTGTCTACAAAGTTAGTTCTTGGGAAATAATCCAAGAAGTAGAACACCTTGACCTGAACAGTTGAAATTGCAAGAAGGGAGTGGCCTAAGCTCTAGCCCTTGAGTCTAATCCTAGACAATAACAGAGGTTCAGAAACTCTACCAACATCCCTTCTTGCCAAGGCAGAAGTGCTCCTTAATATCCCAGTGGAGAATACCTTCCCTCCTGCCATTAAGAAGCTTGCCCTGCTTGCCCTTGTTTGTTCCTTGGAAATGGACTTGGAAGGAGTTAAGTGATACCTTTGTAGTCAATAAAAAGTTATATCATACATTTCCAGTT
Source organism: Hyaena hyaena (assembly GCF_003009895.1). Classification (NCBI taxonomy): domain Eukaryota; kingdom Metazoa; phylum Chordata; class Mammalia; order Carnivora; family Hyaenidae; genus Hyaena; species Hyaena hyaena. The sequence goes on from NW_024081001.1 coordinate 1,531,718, forward strand.
TTTGCATTGTCTTTCCCCAACCCCTCTGTGTTCCCCATAATGTTTCTCTCTCATATGATCCTGTTCAGTCCCTTTATGGAACACATCACAATTTATAAAAATACATTTGTTCTGAATACGAGTAATTCTGTTTATCCAGAGTGGGAGTCAGTAGGGACTCATGGAAGTTTTGAGGCTACAGGTGGAGAGAAATACCTGAGCTTAAATCTATTCCTTGGCTGAGGTAACAATCTGGGGTATCTTTGTTGATGTTTGTTAAGCTGATGACTAATCAGGTAGCATTATAGTACTTTCATTTTATTGCCCCAAACATGTTTACGTTTACTAATTCAATTTCCAGAAGTCCTCTTCCAGGAATCAACTAGAATTAATTCCCCGATGATTCCCTGAGAACTGAGTGAACAATGTCTTGCTCCTGTGGGCTCTATCTGGAAAGTGACAGCAAGGTCTGGAGGCTTCTTTGAAGGATCACCATATTTAAGACTCTTGCACAATGAAAATATGCCAATGTTCATTTGAGAAGCTATAAAACTTTAAAACAACTGTTTTAAAGGAAGCATGAATGAAACAACTGGTACGACTTTCTAAAGCTTGGAAGAAACTGCAGAGCTTTGAAGCTGGCTCCAAACAATATAAGCCAACATGTGGAAGTCATTTTGAAGGCTGGCCATCCAGGGCTGTTATTGTCTTCCTTGCATCTGCTGTGGGGCTAAAAATAGAAACAAAAAATATCCTTTTGCTCATAGGAAGCAAAATGGCAGGGTTCAACTGGAGTAGATCCCTTGAAGTTTAAGGGGAAATAGAAGGCCACAACACACATGTCAATGCTTTGACTTTAGTTCTTAGACAATAACAGTAATATTTGCAGTAATATTTCTGTCTACACTTGCTAATGCTCTAATGAAGTTCATTTTTCTTGCTAAAAGCTCACAACACGTGGCATTGCTACCAGTTTATTACTAGCAATGTCTTCTCTGTGGGTAAAGGCAAGAATTCTTTGCAATGTCAGAGACAACTAAGGCACTGTGCTCTTACATTAATGCTCATATTTTAGAAAGCTTAGAGCTCCTATTGCAAACTCTGCTTTGTTTATAAGAATCAGAACTTGGTGAGAAGCTCATCTCCATTCCTTGGAGATTAAGGGAGAACAAAGTCATACAAGCTTGAGTGCTTAATTTACATCCTGGACAACAAAAGGAAAGTTTCTAAGCATCTGTTGGAAAGTGATACAGTTAGGAAATTTTAACTAACTCCATCTCAGCCAGTAAGTCATAAAATTAGTACAGGTGCATCTACTGGAAACTTCGACAGTGATAGTCTGTATTTAAGGCAATTTCAAGAGACATTTTCTTTTTTTTTTTAATGTTTTAGTATTTATTTCTGAGAAAGAGAGAGAGACAGTGTGAGCAGGAGAGGGTCAGAGAGAGAGAGGGAGACACAGAACCTGAAACAGGCTTTCAGCACAGAGCTCAACACTGGGCTCGAACCCACGAACAGCAAGATCATGACTTGAGCCAAAGTCAGACACTTAACCCAATGAGCCACCCAGGTGCCCCTCAAGAGAAATTTTCAATACTGCAGTAAATTTCTTTTTAATTTTCTCTTTATTTTTTTAATACTTAGGTTTTTTATTTGAAGGGAAGTTTTTTAATGTTTATTCATTTCTTTACACAACTGAAATTTAATTAATTTTTTATAGTTTATGTCAAGTTGGTTTCCATATAACATCCAGTGCTCATCCCAACAAGTGCCCTCCTCCATGCCCATCACCTCCCTTCCCCTCTCCCCCAGCCCTCCTCAGCCCTCAGTTTGTTCTCTAGAAAATTCGTAGTCTGGTGACTTATTTTTGGCAAAATGCAAGAAATTATTGGTGTGGGTTCCTCGACATTTCAGGGAGGACTAAGGTTCAGAACTTTGGTTCTAGCCTCAATAACAATGAGTTATAATGTAGAAGCTTTTTTGAATGCTCTCTTAAGTGTGATTTTGCTAACTACTATTGTTTTGGTACTAATAATTCAAACAGTTAATATTGGATTGTTTGCTCCTGTAAATCCTTAGAGCTTACAAGCAGAACTTAAATTACAGTTCTAGAAATGCAGACCATGTTAGGGAACTTCTGTGAATATGTACACAAGTCAGGAGTGAGTTCAAGCTCAAGGTAGAGTGTGTGAATGAACTCCCTTTGATTTGCCACAAGTCTTTGCCTTGCTTTTAAGAAGTATGTTCACATGGGATACTTGGAATGATTCCTTACAAATGAGGGGAAAATCTGAGAAATTCATATTTTGTAAGAAGTGGACCCGGGGGGATCATTTATAAGTGGTAACTGTTGGGGAAGGGTTTGTCTTTGTGCCCTCTCCAACTTGATAAGGATTGATCAGAGTCCAGAATATGGACAGAAACCTATTTGCTCCTGGAGAAATTCCCTGGGTATTGAAGGAGTGTCTGGTGTGAATCCCATAACTTTCCCATGAGAACTGTTTAAAGAGACTCTGGTTCTAGATATTGGTAGCAATGTCAGCAATGTCCTGTGTCAATGTTATATGGCCAGGGTGAAAATACAGCCAAGTTTTATGCTCACCCATTCATGTTTCTCACTACTCACCTCATTTTCGTTTCCTAAAAATATGACAACAATACTACTATATTCTTCTTAGCAGTTACAAGGAAGGAATTACTCATTAATCGTGTGTTTGTTCTGGCCTTAGGTAGTATGCATAAAACATCCAAACACTGCTTTTCCCTTTCTAAGATCAGAATTGAGACACCAGAGGGTGTCTTTCAGGTCTTCTCTCTGAGAACTCATTCTAATCATTATACGTTCTCTTCTTATAAACAAATTAGTTTCCTGATTGTGAGGTTGGCACTAACTCTAATGAAGTACTCATCATTTCATTGGAAGCGATTTAACAACTGCTTATACTGAGCACTGATAGACACCTCCAAAACGTCCAGTACTCAACTACAAATATAAGAATTTGTTTGCGACAGTTCTTAGAAATGTCAAGGAAGCACACCAGCTATTGCTTCAAGTTCTATATTTGAAAGCAAAATAGAACAGCATTATAATCCCTCACCCAAAGACAGAGAAAGAAATGGAAAGCATCAATAGAATGACATTCCTGGCTTCTCTCAAAAAATAATGGACTTTGAGAGACATGTCTAACCATAATTTTCAATGCTTATGACAAGGCATTTAATCACAGGAAAGTAGTGCCTTAGTCCTCCTGCAAGCTTGAAGGTGTCCTTACCAGCGTCCCACTCCGTGTCTACTTCCCATGATTAAAATGGTGGCAGCACATGAGCCTCCAGGCAAGGCAAATGAAGGTTGTACATACACCAGCTCCCAGTGAGAGCAAGTATCAATACAGGTACAGTCAAACCACTCTGTTTTCCACTGAGTTCTGAATTTAGTTTCCCCCCAAAACTTCAAAGCATGAACAGCAGCTACTCAATGGGAGTCCAGTTTTTGCAAACATTTTGTGAATGCTACTCTGACTCTTGGGCATGAGGGGAAGCACTGTGGTGTGCAGGAAACTACACCACCCTCCACTGTAGCAATCACCATGAGTAGAATCCTCTAAATTGGCTGACTGCATATGACCAGGCCCCACCACATGGTGAACTGATAACTTGGATCTCTGCATATTCTGCAAATATGGGAATTTGCAAACAAATTTGCGGTTGTGGTCACAGTTCATATCAGATGAAATAAAAGAGGAATCCACTCCTGTGATATTGTAATCAGTACGTTTACCTTGTTCTGTCTCTCTTTTCCATGTTGTGGGTTTTCCTCATTTGAGGAAGGTCTGGTAAACTTTGATTGCTTCTTCATTTGTAAGTATGAGGCAATAAAAGTGCTGATTTAGAGGTGACCTGCTAACTGGGTGAGAGGGCAGTGGATGAGTTATTATGTAAGTGCCCTTCAAATTGTGTCTTTGTTCTTACTTGGCTGATAGCAAGGCAGTTTCTTTCTTTCTTTCTATCTTTCTTTCTTTCTTTCTTTCTTTCTTTCTTTCTTTCTTTCTTTCTTTCTTTCTTTCTTTTCTTTCCATCCCTTACTTTATGTTTTATTTTTCTTTCGGTCTTTGCTGGTACTGTGTTGGCGAGGAGACTCAAAGTATCTACTTTTTCTGCTTGCTTGGTGGTGGTTGTAGGATGGGTAGTTGGTGAACCTTGACACACCTAGACCTTCCATTAAGTCTTGGTTTCCGGCCCCATCTTCCCTGTCTTCAAGACAGGCTTGAGACTCCCATAACTGAGTTCAAAGTGGTGCATGCTCAGCTTTGCTTCACCGGCTACCCACTTCCGTTTACTTCCCACTTTTCAGACATGTATTGAGATCTCCTATCTATGGCTCAACTTACTGAAATTCTCTTCATAAAACTTTAAGGATTTGGCTGAAAGCCTATCAGTAGCAAGATGTTGTTTCAAAAGGCAGGGAAATGGAAATTTATCATTCTCCTTTATCCGATTAATGGGTCTAAGACTTCGAGGAATCCAGGCCAGTTCTTCACAACAAACCTAGTTCTTTCAAGCCAATTAGCACCACTTAGTATCATACAGGTGAATGACAAGGTTGGTGTGTAGAAGCTGCCTTCCTACTTTGAGGCATTTACTTTGTTTTTATTGTCTTCTTGTAGATTGATTATTTCTCCTCAGTGTGCTGTATCACGAAACCTTTTTTTTTTTAATTTTTAAAATATTTTTGAGAGAGAGACAGAGTGTGAGGGAGGGGCAGAGAGAGAGGGAGATGCAGAATCCAAAACAGGCTCCAGGCTCTGAGCTGTGAGCACAAAGCCCCGATGCGGGGCTTGAACCCATGAACCATGAGATTATGACCTGAGCTGAAGTCGGATGCTTTTAACCAACTGAGCCACCCAAGCACCCTAACAAAATCTTATTAAAACAATTTCCAACTAGTATCGAGATGCTTAGTAGGTGATATACCTTTTTATAAGTAGACAGTCACTGACAGAATTGGAAATTATAAATCTGAAGTTCTTTGAAGAAAATTAGTCACTGTCATCTGTTTTTTACACTTAAAGGCATTCTTTGAATTAATTATCATTATTAAGTATGTGGGCCTATAGATTTAGAAATTTAGTGTTTTCTTGTTTATTTTTATTTTTATGTATTAAAATTTTTTTTAATGTTTATTCATATTTGAGAGAGAGAGAAACAAAGAGTGAGCAGGAGAGGGTCAGAGAGAGAGGGAGACACAGAACCTGAAGTGCACTCCAGGCTCTGAGCTGTCAGCACAGAGCCTGATGCAGGGCTCAAACTCACAAATGGTGAGATCAGACCTGAAGCAAAGTTGGACATTCAGCCGACTGAGCCAGGCACCCCAAGTGTTTTCTTTTCTTTTTCTTTTATTTAAATAAAACTGGGTCTCTGGCCAATATTCCCTTGAATATGCTAATTAAATATACGTTGGTATATGTTGATATGTAAATAAAAACACTTTTCAGTAAAATCATAAGGAATTCTAGATGGCCAAAAACATATAAAGAAATATCTAAGCTCATTGCGAAATAAGTCAGGCAGAGAAGGACAAATACCATATGTTTGCACGTATAGGAGGATTAGGAGGAACTTGACGGAGGAACAAGGGGGAGAGGAAGGGGGAAAATGGTGGGGGAAAGGGAGAGAGGCAAACCATGAGAGACTCTTGAATGCTGACAAAAACTGAGGACTGATGGATGTGGGGGGGAGGGGGGGATGGGCATGAAGGAGGGCACTTTGGGGATGAGCACTGAGTGTTATGTAGAAACTAATTTGACAATAAACTATTTGTAAAAAAAAAAAAAAAAAGAAATATCTAAGCTCATTGGTAGTAAAAATGCAAATTAACTCTAATAATAATAATGAGATATTTTTGCCAATGGAATTAACAGATTTTATGTAATAATATTTAATGTTGGCAAGGGGACAGACTGGTTGGAGTAAAAATTGAGGTATTTTGGGGGAGAAATATTGTAATAAATATGAAAAGTCTTAACTATGCATGTGATTTAAACAACTTTTATTTTAGGAGCCTATCCAAATCAAATAACTCATATTTGAAAGGATATACTTCAAAGAATGTTACCATTCTATTTATTTACCTATTTATCTATTTACCATGCTATTTGTTTGTCAGCTGCTGGGACTAACCTAAATATCTAAAATAGGAAGTTGGTATAATCACTTACTGTATTATATAAATGAAAATCAACATAGGCAAAATCACGTTTTAGATTTAGTACATTTAGTACTTTGGAAGAATGCTCATAATATACAGTTAGAAGAAGAGATAAAGTCCACAAAAGAATATTGATACTGTGATCCTATTGTCCATTTATTTTTCAGTTATGCAAAAAAAAATTCTGAAAGGGTGTGCAAGGCAGGCACAGTCCATTGTCAAAGGAAAAACAAAGTTTCTTTTCCTAAAAATTATTAATAGCTTCATTTTTAAAAGGGTAGTTTTAGTTTATAGAAAATGAGCAGAAAACACAGAGTTCTTATTTGTCCATTCACCCCACACCCCAGATTCCTTTATTATTAACATTTAGCATTAGGTGTGGTATATTTGATACAATCAATGAGCCAACTTTGCATTAGTGTGGTATATTTGATACAACTAATGAGCCAATTTTAACACATTATTTTATTTATTTATTTTTTATTTTATTATTATTATTTTTATTTCTAGGAGAGAGAGAGAGAGAGACAGTGTGAACAGGGGAGGGTCAGAGAGAGAGGGAGTCACAGACTGAAACAGGCTCCAGGCTCTGAGCTGGCAGTCAGCACAGAGCCTGACGCGGGGCTCGAACCCACGAACCGCGAGATCATGACCTAAGCGAAAGTCGGACGCTTAACGACTAAGCCACCCAGGCGCCCCTTAACACATTATTATTAACCGAAGTCCTTAAGTGATATCGGGGTTCACTCTTTGCATTTACATTCTGTGAGTTTGGATAAACATAATGACATGTATCCGCTATTACAGTATCATACAGAACAGTTTTACTGCCCCCTAAATCCTCTGTGCTCCACCCTCCCCTTCCCTCTTTCCAAGCTTCTGGCAATCACCAATCTCTTCACCATCTCCATAGCTTTGCCTTTTCTAGAATGTCATATGGTTGGAACCATACAGTGTGTAGTTTTTAAAAATTAGCTTCTTTCTGGGGCGCCTGGGTGGCTTAGTCGGTTAAGAGTCCGACTTTCGCTTAGGTCATGATCTCGCGGTTCGTGGGTTCGGGCCCGCGTCCGGCTCTGTGCTGACTGCCAGCTCAGAGCCTAGAGCCTGTTTCAGTCTGTGATTCCCTCTCTCTCTGACCCTCCCCTGCTCACGCTGTCTCTCTCTCTCTCCTAGAAATAAATAAAACATTAAAAAAAAAATTAAAAAAAAATTAGCTTCTTTCACTTAGTAATATGAATTTACCGTATTTTAACATGTCTTTTCATGAATTGATTGATCATTTCTCTTTAGTGCTGAATAATGTTCCATAGTTTGGATGTATCACACATAAATGTACCCATTTATCTATTGGAGGTTAAAGGACATCTTGGTTGATTCCAAGTTTTGTCAATTGTGAATAAAGCTACTGTAAACATCTATGTGCAGGTTGTTGTTTGGACTTGTTTTCAGCTCACTTGGGTAAATACTAAGGAGTATGAATACTGAGTTGTGCAGTAAGAGTTTAGTTTTATAAGAAATTACCGAACTATTTTCCAAAGTGGCTCTACTATTTCGATTCCCACTAGCAATGAGTAAAAGTTCCTGGTGCTTTACATTTTTGCCACCATTTGGTGTTTTAGTGTTTTGGATTTTGGCATTCTAATAGTGCTGGTGGTATCTCATTGCTTTAATTTATAATTCCCTAATGACTTATGATGTGGAGCAATAATCTCTTCATATGCTTATTTGTCATCTATATGTTTTCTTTGGTGAGATGTCTGTTCAGATCTGTTGCCCATTTCTTAATTGGATGCTTGTTTGCTTATCATGGAGGGTTTTGTTTAAATTAAAAGTTTTTTTTCTTAATTTTTATTTATTTTTGAGACAGAAAGAGATTGAGTGTGAACAGAGAAAAAAGGAGACACAAAATTTGAAGCAGGCTCCGGGCTCTGAGCTCTCAGCACAGAGCCTGACATGGGACTTGAACCTACAGACTGTGAGATCCTGACCTGAATCAAAGTCAGATGCTTAACCAACTGAGCCACCCAAGTCCTCCTAATTTTTAAAATTTTTTAGAGAGAGAGAAAGAGTGAGCACAAGCATGGGAGAAGGGCAGAGGGAGAGAGAGAGAGAAGTTAAAGCAGGCTCCACACTCAGCACAGAGCTCAATGTGGGGCTCAACCTGGGATCATAAGCTGAGCCAAAATCAAGAGTTGGATGCTCAACTAACTGAGCTACCAAGATGCCCCTTATTATAGAGTTTTAAGATTTCTTTGTGTATTTTGGGTTCAAGATGTTTATCAGATATGTGTTTTGTAAATATTTTCTCCCAGTCGATCGTTTGTCATTTCATCCTCTGAGCAATGTCTTTTGTAAAGAAAAGGTCTTTAATTTAATCAAGTCCGATTTATTTTTCCTTTGTGAGTTGTGCTTTTGATATATTTAAAAAGTCATCACCATTATATGTTATGGCATATTATTTAGCCATAAAAATTGAAATCTTGCTATTAGCCACAACATGGATGGATGTGGAAGATATAAAGTTAAGTGAAATTAGTCAGTCAGAGAAAGACAAATACCATATGATATCACTCATATGTGGAATTTAAAAAACAAAACAAATGAACAAAGAAAAAAGAGACAAACTAAAGAGAGAAACAGACTCCTAGGTATAGAGAACAAAATGATGGTTACCACAAGGGTGAAACATGTGAAGGGAATTAAGAATACACTTATGAATAGCACTGAGTAATGTATAGAGTTGTTGAATCGCTATATTGTACATCTGAAACTAATATTACACTGTATGTTACTTCTTACTTTAATTAAAAATGTAAATTTAAAAAATGAATGACATAAATAAATAAGTAAATAAATAAATAGTCATCACCAAACCCAAGGTCACTTAGGATTTCTCCTGTGTTATCATCTAGGAGTCTGATAGCTTTCAGTTTTACATTTACTTCTATAATTCATTTTGAATTTATTTTGTGAAAGGTTTAAGAATGGTGTTGATATTTTTGTTTTGCATGTGGATGTACAGTTCTTTCAGCACTATTTATTGAAAAGGTGTTTTTTCCCCCATTGAATTACTTTTGCTCTTTTGTCAAAGATCAGGTGGCTATAATTTGTGTGGATCTATTTCTGAACTCTCTATTCTGTTCCACTGATTAATTTGTCTATTTCTTCACCAATACTACACTCTCTTGGTTACTATAGCTTTTTAGTAAATCTTAACTGGGTAACATTAGTCCTTTGACTTTGTTCTTCTTCAATATTGTGTTGGCTATTTTGTGTCTTTCACCTTTTCATATAAATTTAAGAATTAGCTTGTCAATATCCACAAAATAACTTGCTGAGATTTTGATGGAGACTGCATTGAATATATAGATCAAACTGAGAAGAACTGATCTCTTGACCATCTTGAGTCTTCCTATCCATGACCATAGAGTATCCCTCTATTTATTTACTTCTTCTGTGATTTCTTTCACCACAGTTTTGTAGTTTCTTCATATAGATCTTATACTTTTTTTTAGATTCATATTTTAGTATTTCACTTTTTTGGTGCTAGTGAAAATGCTATTGCGTTTTTAATTTTAAATTCCAATTATTCATTGCTGGTAACAAATTATTTCTAACATCACGACCATACAGGAGGCCGGAACAAGGCACTTTTCTCTTTTCTATTGAGTTGTTGTCAAGTAAAAGTATTTCTTGGCAGTTTAGTTAAAAACATGTGCCAAAGTTTTATTTTTATCATGCTGCATAGGAAAATGGTTTAATATATTGTAGAGATTCACTTTTGGAAGACACAGTTATAGGAAAATAGAATGGTTAGTTAATTATTGTTAAGCTATATATACAAAGTTAAACTATATAAATAAAAAGGAATACTTGTCCAAAGAATTAATTGTCCCAATTTGAGAGAACAAGAGCACTCTGTTAATGATTATATTGAGATGAACTTGGGACTTTACCCTGTATCCAGGGATATGTGACTGTCAGGCTCTTGACTGACAGCACAGAGCATGACTTCCAAGAAAAAGTCTCCCCCCACCCCAAGAACGGGTCTTAATTCCATTAAAGTTTATCAGAAAATTGCTCAAGCATTTGAGCAAAGATATGAATTTCTTTTCAGAATGAGTTCTGAATTATGTCATACACAAAGGTTCTGCCCCAGGCTGAGTTTAGGACAATTTTTCTTTTATATTGCTTTTGGTCCTTATGGAGTTGGGTGAGTTGGAAAATCTTCTTCACTCTGGCTTATCTTCTTCTCTCTTCCTCCCATGTTGCTTCTGTCTCTCTGACCTCTTCTTCAAGTTTCAGCTCTGCTTGTGATATTCCACCCTAGAAGTCCATGGTAGTAATGGACATGGTAGTAGTGAATTCTTGTAGAGCAATTATCATGTAACAGATGCAGCTCTAAGTAGTATAAATATATTTACTAATTTAATGCATCCAAGAGCCCTTTGAAAGAGGTACTGTACACATCCTATGTTAAGAAAACTGAGGCACAGACTGATTAAATAGCTTGCATAGTGTCACACAACTAATAACTGTGTTACAGATTTGAACACAAACAGACTGGAGTGGTTGCTTTTAGCCAATCTGCTACAGGGAGGAACATCTAGCTACCAGACAAACCTTTCTCCTTTATAGAGCACATCTCACCTGTGATAAATAAAAAAAGGAAACTGGGAGTGAGAGCGATGGAAAACCAGTGGCCCACATTAAAAACAAAAACAAAAACAAAAAACAAAAAACAAGAAAACAACACACCTGTATTAGTGAGCTCTGGCTGCTATGAGAAAATGCCACAGACTGGGTGGCTTAAAAAATGTAAATTTATTTCTCATGGTTCTGGAGGCTGGTTCCAAGATCAAGGTGCCTGTTGATTTGATTCCTGGTGAGAACTGTTTCCCTACTTGTGGACAGCAGCCTTCTTGTTGTGTCACATGGTCTTGTCTTTGTGCACACAGAGAAAAAAGAGAGCTCCAGTTTCTTCCTCTTCTTATAAGGACAGTAATACCATTGTGAGGGCTCCATTCTCATGACCTACCTAACATTAATTAGCTTCCAAGACCCCACCTCCTAATACTATCACCCTGGGACATAGGGCTTCAGTGTATGAATTCTGGGGATATGCATTCAGTCCTCAACAACACTTGCCTCTAGAATGTGTTGTAATAAGACACATGAACAAGTTAATAGTGGTTACCTCTGTATAGTAGGACAAGACACGATGTATTTTTGCACATCTGTCTTTTTTTTTTTTCAAAAGAAATTTTGCTTTTATGTAAGGGAATGTATGCCTTACAATTGAAAAATGACCTCCAAATGTGCTTCTTCTTCAGTTTAGCATTGAGGTATGAAACATTCTGTATGAATTCCAGGACAAAGAATGCAACAAACACCATCCTTTAAAATAGGTGAAGTGACACGGTGGCATTCTCTGCACACTGTGTGGGCTCTGGCCTTTACAGGAATTACACGCCAACTGAGCTAAGCTTTCATCTTCAGGGAGGGGAAGTTTTCTACACATGAGGAGAGCATTAATTGTTGAATGCACACGCCATCCATCATCTAAGGTTCACTCTGGGTCGAAGCATAGATCATCCCCTCTCCTATTAAAGAACAGGCAGAAAAAGCTCCTGGGACTTGGCAATTAAGAGCAGCATAAATCAAGCTGGAAAGTTGCCCACAATTTCAGCCATTTGTTCAGACATTTTCTCCATCTCCCATTTTCTTGGCTTTTTCTTAATTTCATTTTTGTTGTTGTTGTTGTTGTTCACATAGGATTCAATTATGGAAGCTGCTTTATCTTTCTCTTATGAATGTAGTACACTAAAAGAAAAAAATCTATAGAGCTGAGAAAGCTGCATTAGGAGTCTATATGTATCTAAGGAAAAAGAAAAGCAGTGAAGAAGTTTTCAGAGAGAACAATGGTACAGAGATGACTGGAACTAGGGGCCAACACATTCCCCAAATGCTGGCAAACTCTCTGTGGTGCTATTTGCATATTTATAAAGGTTATTAATTTTTCTAGATGCTAAATGCATGAACTCAAGAGCACAAAAAGTGAAAGTCTAACTTGCTGGTGGTTAAATCTCCTTGATGTCAAAATAACCATATAAAATAATTGAAAAATACTACTCAGCTCTGTGCACAAAACTCAGTCTAACCAACTATGAGGTTTTAAACTTTTGTGTCTTACGTCCAATAATTCAGTGTAAGAAGTTGGATCCTGTGCTTCCATGATGGAAACCAAAGGCCATTATTCTAAGACGATCATTCCTATGTTTTAAAGTACTCTGTTTGGAGCCAAGGAAACCACCCAGAAAATTAATAGGCAACCAACGGAATGGGAAAAGATAGTTACAAATGACATATCAGATAAAGGGTTAATATCCAGAATCTATAAGGAACTCACCAAACTACACGCCCGAAAAACAAACAACCCAGTGAAGAAATGGGCAGAAGACATGAACAGACACTTCTCCAAAGAGGACATCCAGATGGCCAACAGACACATGAAACG
>NW_024081001.1:1544697-1571954 GCF_003009895.1 Hyaena hyaena
TGTACCCCAATGTTCATAGCAGCACTCTCCACAATAGCTAAAACATGGAAAGAGCCTAAGTGTCCATCAACAGATGAATGGATCAAGAAGATGTGGTTTATCTATACCATGGAATACTACATGGCAATGAGAAAAATGAAATCTGGCCATGTGTAGCAACATGGATGGACCTTGAGGGTGTTATGCTGAGCGAAATAAGTCAGGCAGAGAAGGACAAATATCATATGTGTGCACGTATAGGAGGATTAGGAGGAACTTGACGGAGGAACAAGGGGGAGAAGAAGGGCAGAAATGGTGGGGGAAAGGGAGAGAGGCAAACCATGAGAGACTCTTGAATGCTGACAAAAACTGAGGACTGATGGATGTGGGGGGGAGGGGGGGATGGGCATGGAGGAGGGCACTTTGGGGATGAGCACTGAGTGTTATGTAGAAACTAATTTGACAATAAACTTTGTAAAAAAAAAATAAAAAAAAATAAAAAAAAAAATAAAGTACTCTGTTTGGGGTGCCTGGGTGGCTCAGTCGGTTAAGCCTCTGACCGTGAGGTCATGATCTCACGGTTCATGGGTTTGAGCCCTGCATCGGGCTCTGTGCTGGCAGCTCAGAGCCTGGAGCCTGCTTCGGATTCTGTGTCTCCCTCTCTCTCTGACCCTCCCCTGCTTACGCTGTCTCTCTCTCTCAGAGACAACTAAAACATTAAAAAATTAAAAAAAGAGTACTCTGTTCATGTCTTAGAACAAGTATATTTCTCCCTATCTGAAGGCAAAAGGAAAAGAGGAAATCTAAGTGTTTCAGTAGTATTGGACCTACAATAACACAAAATTTAGATTGTTTAGTAACGAAGAGCCCTGCACATGGTGACCTGGAGCTTCTAGGTTCTTCTTCCTGAAAGTGGGTTCTTTATGTAAAGTAAAAAGGATAAGAAAATAATAATGGCTCCTGTTTTCTTGCATCAGACACTGAATTTCCTTCTTTATGTTCCCTGCCTGGTTTTATTTCTTCAACCAGCTTTGCTCCACTTCTCAGATCATATGTTCTGCCCCATCCCTCAGACATCCCTCTGCTCCCGTCCGTACTCAAAAGTGCATGCAAAAATGAGAGATATAATTCTTTCTCTTAAAGAGCTTTCAGTTGAATCGAGGAGATATGAAAAGGTAGAAGGAGACATTTTGGGGGTTCATAAGAAAGATACTTAAGTTGTTAGAGAACAGGGGAGGCAAAGATAAGGCACTGGAAGAAAATATGATATAATGATGTTTGGACATTTTATCATGACTCCACAGCTGTCCAGCTATAATGCATGTCATTTGATACTACATACAATATCTGGTGACTATTTGTGAACTTCTCAATGCTAGCTGAGAAGTAATACTTTTATATATCCTTTTTCATTGTAAAGTATAATAATATATAGAAGAGTACCTAAAACAGAGAAATGAGAATCTGTGTTACCTACCATCCGGGACAAGAAATAGAATATTCCTAGCAACCCAAAGCCCCATTCTAGATGATTGTATTAGAGTTCCCTAGGGAAACAAAATCAAAAGGATACATGTACATACATTTATGAGAAGGGGGAGAGGGAGAGAGAGAGATTTTAGGAATTTGCTCATGCAACTGTGGGGACTGGCAAGTCTGAAACTTGGCAGGGCAGGCCTGTGGCTAGAGACCTAGGGAAGAGCTGATGTTGCTTGGATGAGTCTGAAGGCAATCAGGAAGCAGTATCCCTTCTTCTCTTGGTGACATCATTCTTTTTTCCTTAAGGACTTTAAGTGACTGGGTGAGGCCCACCCAAGTTATGAAGGGTAATCTGCAGTTCTCAAAGTCTAAGGATTTAAATGTTAATTTCATCAAAGACATGCCTTTACAGCAACATCTACCCTGGTGTTTTACTGAGTATCTGGGTCCCCTGGTCTAATTAGGTTGACATGTAAGATTAACCATCACATAGATCACAGTGTCCATTATTTGTTTTACTTTATGATTTTCCACCTATGTATGCACTCCTAAGATTTTTTCCCCCCAGATTTTGAACTTTATAATGGGATTGTGCCAAATGGATATTTTTGTCTCTGGCTTGTTTTGTTCAGCATTCTATTTTTAAGATTCATTTGTGTCATCATTGCTGTGTGTAGCTGTGGTTTAAGAAAATTTTCATTGCTGTATAGTATTCCATTGGATGAACAGATGACAATTTAACTATGCTTCTTTTGTGGGCATTTTGTTTGCAGTTCTGGGCAATTACCAACTCTAATGCTACTATGACCATATTTCAGGATCATATAAGCATATGTGTATTTCCTTAGGAGTGGGATTTGGGGATTGGAGAGTGTGTACATCTTAAATGTTGACAGATAATGACAGGCTATTTTCTGTAAGGATTAATCAATTTCCTACCTCAGCAGTAGCAGTATGTGAGAACTCCTTCCTCTTTGCCTCTCTATCCCTTCCTCTTCCTCCTCCCCACTTCCTTCTGTTTGCTGTCACATCTACCTTTAGTCAGACACTGAATTTCCTTCCTTATATGCCTTACTTCATCTAGTTGACCTGCAATATTTATAGTCAATATTCAGTAAATATATCAAAGAACTGATTAAGAGACTGGATTAATGACTAAAATATTTCTCATATTCATTAGGGTGCTATCTTGAAGAAATAAAATATCATCGTGCATTTACCCATGGGGGGGATCATGAACTTCAGATTTTATTCTGCTTGAGTTTGATCTAGTAGAGTTGTATATGTTTGAGAGCATATGTGTGTGTGTGTGTTTGCAGGAGAGAGAGAGTGGCAGGGGCTCCCATGCTGTATGCAGGCTATCTGTATCCCCAGCTATTGGAATGATAACTGAGCACCTTTGGTCTGCAGTGCCCCTTTAAAAAAAAAGTTTATTTATTTAAGTAATCTTTACAACACAACATGGGGCTTGAACCCATGACCCTGAGATCAAGAGCAACACACTCTTCTGACTAAGCCTGCCAGGTGTCCCTGCAGTGCCCTTTGATTCACAACCTTCCCTGTGCTCCTTCCTTCCTTATTTCACAACCTCATTTGCAAGGAAACCAAACACTCTCTCCCTGGAAAATGCTGGCAATTTTCCATTTTCCACTCCTTGGGTTCTGTCTTTATCCACTTACTCTTCTTACAGTTCCTCTTGTATCTTATTCTTTCTGGGCCTTGACCTGCACTAAAATCTGAGAAGCCATTTGGGTTGCAGTAGTTTAACATACTTTGAGTTTTAAAACTCTTCAGCTACAGTGACTTAAATGATAGGCAGTCAGAGATAGGAATTTCTGTGTAACAAGATTTTCAGTTTCTTCTTATTTCCTTACCATTTATACATTATTTACTATTGATTGGGTCATTCTAACTTTGGTAGAGTGAATGCCAGCAGGAAGACTGGCTAATAATCCTATTCTATATGTTAGGTATTCTTGGGAATGATAGGAAAATATACAAATAAGTGTGATATTTCATGAAATGAGAAAATCACAGGACATAGACTGACATGAGTAACACTTTCAGGGGTCTCGAGCATTTTCATTCACTGTTGTTTTTTTTTTCCAAGTGAGTAAACTATGTTCATGAAGTTCAAATGGCTTGTCCTAAGTCACCAGCTAGCAGCTGGCAGAACTAGGTCTTCTAATGCTAAGTGTACTCTTCTCTCTTTTTGCTACTCCATATCTTAGCAAGAAAACGTGAAGAGATAGCACTATATTTTTGTGATTGTTAAGTAAATAATATGTATTAAAGGAGTTAATATTTAAGATCTATTTTTAAGTGTCAGCTGTTTAACATATATTTTTTTCATTCACTCATGCAAATTTTCATGAATTGTTACTGGACTCATTCTATCTTCTTCTTCTTCTTCTTCTTCTTCTTCTTCTTCTTCTTCTTCTTCTTCTTCTTCTTCTTCTTCTTCTTCTTCTTCTTCGCCTCATAAGCAAATGTAATGATAAGTGATGGTACACTGCATTTTAAGGAAATTTATAGCAAGATATATATAGACAAATGCTAGGTAAGTCTTGTTCAGTCCTATTCTATTTTATTTTATTATTTTTTTATTGGATTCCAGGGTTACAGAATTGGGTTAATTATAATCCTACGTTTATGACACATTCTTGCTATTGTATCACGCATGGTCTTCTTTTCTTATATAATTGGATATTTTCTATTAATGTAATAAAAACGCCAGATCCTCTACCCAAAACAAAAGCTGAAATCCTTTCTTTTTTTAAGTTTATTTATTTATTTTGAGATGGAGTACAAGCAGGGGAGGAGCAGAAAGAGAAGGAGAGAGAGAATCCCAAGCAGGTTCCATGCTGTCAGCACAGAACCCAATGTGGAGCCCGATTCCATGACTGTGAGATCATGACCTGAGCCAAAATTAAGAGTCAGATGCTTAACCAACTGAGCCACCCGGGCACCCCAAGGGATCTTGACAATAACTACATCTTCTTCCATCTCACTGATTCCTCCCAACCAAGGTAACCATCATCCTGGATCCTGTGTTGGTTGTTACCTTGTGCTCCTTTTTATATCATTTTATTACATGTATAAGTATTCTTATATTCATTTTAACTTTATAAATAGTATGCAGAATAGTTGCATTTTTCAAAACCTACCTTTTATAGCCAATGTTGTTTTGCTAACATTTATCCATATTGTGTGGATGGTTATATTTCATTCATTTTCCCTGATGAATGTTTGTCCCATTGTGTGGACAAACGGCATAGTTTGTTTTCTCTCCAGTTGATAAACACCAGGGTTGTCTCCGGGATTTTTCTTTGTGAATGATATTGCTATGAACATTCTTGTGTTTCTCTGTATTTATTTACTATTTATTAATTATAATTCTTTAGTTCCAGTGTAATTAACATACCATGTAATATTAGTTTCAGGTGTATAATACTGTGATTCAGCAATTCTATACATTACTCAGTGCTCAGCATGACAAGTGTACTCTTAATCCCCTTTACCTATTTCCCCCATCCTCCCACCCACCTGTCCTCTGGGAACCATCAGTTTGTTCTCTGTATTTAAGAGTCAACCCAAGTATATATTGTTACAGGAATGGGTAAAGAAGATGTGTTGTATGTATCCAATGGGATATTACTCAGCCATAAAAAGAATGAAACCTTGCCATTTGCAATGACATAGATGGATGTAGAGGGTATTATGCTAAGTAAAATAAATCCATCAGAGAAAGACAAATACCCTGTGGTGGTACTCACATGTGGAAGTTAAGAAACAAAACAAATAAACAGAGAAAAAAGAAATAAAAAACCAGACTCTTAAGTATGGAGAACAGTCTCATGTGTTTTTCTGTATGTGGGTCAATCTTTCTTGTGTGTCATTCTAAGAGTGGAATTGATGAGGCACAGCATCTATAAATATTCAACTTTAGAAGACTGTGGCAAATTGTTTTTCAGCATGGTTGCACCAGTTTTTATATCTATGAGTAATCTCTAAGGCATTCACTGGTTCCACATGCACTACAATACTTGGTTTTGTCAGATTTTTACATTTTTTCTCACCAAATCAGTGTAAATTGGCATCTCATTGTGACCCTGATTTACGTTTCTCTGAATAAAACTATGTGGAACATGTCCACATGTTTATTGGCTGTGTGTGTTTCCTGTACTGAAATATCTCCATACTCCCATTTTTCAGATGAGAAAACTTTGGCTTGGAGAGGTTAAGTATCTTGTCTTATATATCATGTGGCAGATCTGGACTTCAAAGTCAGGTCCTTCTGAACACAAAGCACTTGTTTTCTCTACCACTTGACACAATTATTTAAGCAGTGGGACTGATTATTAATAAATTTATCAGAAATTATTCACTTGAATAAATGCTTTCTTTCAAAGGACTCATTTTAGAAGTCTACGCCTTTAACCTAACAATGATGCCCTTGTTTGAACAATTTGTAGATTTCTTTTCACAATTGCCACCATTCCAAACTTTTAGTTTATAAGCATTTATAAGAAAAATGGTCTTATTAAATTCAATTTTCTTGGTTTATTTGGAATCCAAATTATATTCTCCAGATCTTTCATTCATTTTAGGGACTAGGCCCATTTTGCATGAATATGAGTTGTTTCAAAAACCAAAATACCACTAAAATGTTTGAAAATGTGTCTCAGGGGCTCATTTCAGTGGCCTTCTGACTCTTGAAGGCCTGTGGACAGACTCAAGGACATCTGAGGGGAACCAAAGGAAGCGAGTGCCCATTTTAATGGAAACATTTATGTTTTCTATATTAGGATTCCATATAATATTTAGTTGGGGGGAAAAGAAGCTGATAAAAATCAATTTATGAGACGCCTTTCCTGCTGGTATCCTGCTCCAGGCAGGTCCATGGGACCCTGAAGGATGGATGGTGTCGGTGAGAGAGAGAGTGAGAGAGCCATGAGAATCTTTCTGATCACCAGGCAGGCATCTCTGCCCTGACTGGGGCTCAACTTTATTTTATAATTAAGTGTTTGGGGGATGGCACAGAAGTGGCATTTGCCTTAGACAATGATTTCTGATGACAAATTTCTTTGATATGTAAGAATTTCCCAGAACATAGATTTGTAGAAGACTCATGCATAACTTTTATCAATAGTGATTGAGGTAGGTGATTTAGATGCTTATCCTATGGGGAAGAAAGATATCTTTAGCATACAAGATAATGTTTTTAGCATAAAAAAGGCAAAGTTAGTTCTTTGTGAGCAGGGGTCAATAGCCTGTTTGCTTAAGGGGAAATATTAAGAAAAACAGGTTTTTCAGGAAACACAAATGTTTGCTCCCATAATCAGAAAATAAGAAGGTCCTACAATAGGTTCCTTCACAGGGTGCAATCAGCATATGGAGGCCAGAATAAATCACTCCAAATACTGATCAACAAGATAGCTTGGGGGTTGGTGCTCCAAGCAGAAACAATTGGGTGGGGATGGATATCGGTCACCATCTGATGGTAAGAGTCCGTGCAACTTACCTTAACCTCACAAGGAGTTCTTTCTCAACCTATGAGTTCAGAAACGGGCTCCCAATCCTTAAGGATTTTCCTAAATCCTTAAGCCCCTCAATTACCTCCCACCCTCTTGCCTTGCTAACGTTCTTCATGGCACCCACCTGATCAGTTGTTTGGCCTGTCATTAGTTCCATACCCACTAGAATGAAACCTCCACAAGGTGGGGACTTTGTTTTGCTATGTGCCCTCATCCTATAAGAGTGGCCAACACAGAGTAGATGTTCAGTCACTCTTCAATAAAAGAAAGAATGAAAAATGTTAACACTGAGTGGCCACTGCTTTTAGAGGTACCCTCTTTCCATCTTCACCTGTTGCTCTACCTCGACACATAGATTGCATAAAGAAGAAAGAAGATGGCAGTGTGTATTACATCATGAAAAGTGTAATGCCACCCTCTGTACCCTCCACAATGAAGTATTCTATACAGGAGTCAGAGACTAAAAGAACTTGATAGTGGTACATTTAGGGAATGACAGTTTTATATGTGCTTTGTCCCTTCACAGCATCAGAGTCAGGTACTAGAAATAAAATTTGATTTCATTTTAACTTAACAGAATCACATCAGATAAAAGCTTCCTAGACATGAAAATTGATCCAGAAGCTAAAATATCCACTCCTCTCCAGCTGCATATTTGAGAATATAATTCAGTCAGTGCCCTTGTGGAGAGGGTTCAGGGGCAAGGACAGTCCACACACTTTAAATTTCAGTAAACATTGAATCCAGATAGGTATCTTCTCTTTATTGAATAAACCAACAGAAAACATTTCATCACAGGGCTTATGAAATCTCTCTTAAAAGAAAGGAGAGGGAACATCTTTCTGAATATTCAGATGGAAAGTCAAGTCTGAAACAACTTACTGCAGAAGCACAGGAACATTCCAGAGAACATTTGCATGACAGGATGCAGGAAGACCTGGTGCAAATAATGTAAGGATAGGGCTTTACAACAGGAGAACCTGTCTCCATGAATATATAAGAGGATGCAACAAGAGGGGAGTTGGGTAAATCAAGGAACCATTACAAAGCAATTAAAAATGCAATAGCTGGGGGCGCCTGGGTGGCTTAGTCGGTTAAGCGTCCGACTTTCGCTTAGGTCATGATCTCGCGGTTCGTGGGTCCGAGCCCCGCGTCGGGCTCTGTGCTGCCAGCTCAGAGCCTGGGCCTGTTTCAGAGTCTGTGTCTCCCTCTCTCTCTGACCCTCCCCTGCTCACGCTGTCTCTCTCTCTCTCCTAGAAATAAATAAAACATTAAAAAAAAAATGCAATAGCTGAATTTTTAGTGGGGATCAGCTGAATCCCCACTGATGGCAGTAGACTGCAGGGTGGGCAGAAAGCAATGGGCCCACTAAGGTAGAGGGCAAATGTTCTAATCTCTAGAATGCAGAGGAAAAGTACAAAGACTTTTAACCAAGATGATGTGGGCTGGATAATAACTACTGAAGATAGCAAAGAAAGCCAACCTCAGAATTTTAGGTATTCCCACGGAGGAAACAACTGGAGGGGCGCCTGGGTGGCTCAGTCGGTTGGGCTGAGCGCCATGATCTCGCGGTTTGTGGGTTCGAGCCCCGTGTCAGGTTCTGTGCTGGCAGCTCGGAGCCTGGAGCTGTTTCAGATGCTGTGTCTCCCTCTCTTTCTGCCCCTCCTCTGCTCATGCTTTGTCTCTGTCTCAAAAATAAATAAATTAAAAAAAAAAAACTGGAATGGAAGCAATAATCAAAGATCTGCTTTAATCAACCTTTCTGAATTTGTTCCAGGGAGGACATTTTCACTATATTCTAGGAAAAGGCAATGAAAGATCTCTCTTCCTCTCCTTGCTGCTCTTAATTTTGGAGTGGTGATCAGCAAGGCAGTGGCAGGAAGTGAGGTCCATGTTCCAAGCACCTGAGGTGGTGTCTTGGAACAGAAGCGAATGATGGGTAGGGCATGTAAGTGTTCTATAGTATTTCCAGAGTGGTCATGTCAGTGGCTTCTTGGTACCTTTATTTTTTACTTTATTTATTGTATTTTTTTTAGGTTTCTCTTGGGATGCCTGGGTGGCTCAGTCGGTTAAGCATCCAACTCTCGATTTTGGCTCAGGTCATGATCTCACGGTTTGTGGGTTTGAGCCCCACATCAGGCTCTGTACTGATGGTAGGGTGCCTACTTAGGATTCCGTCTCCCTCTCTCTCTGCCCTTCTCCTGCTTGCTCTCTCTATCTCTTTCTCAAAAAATAAATAGACATTAAAAAAATAAAAAAGTTTTTGTTTTGAGAGAGAGATAGAAAATGAGTGGGGAAGGGGCAGAGAGAGAGGGAGAGAGAGAGAGAGCATCCTAGGCAGTCTACACACCTTTAGCATGGAGCCTGATGTAGGGCTCAATCTCATGAGCTGTGAGATAATGACCTGAGCTGAAATCAAGAGTTGGACACTTAACTGACTGAGTCACCCAGGCGCCCCTACTTTATGCTACTTTTAAACTGGTGTAGCCTGGGCCTATTTGGCCAGTGGTTATGAATTTTAAGAAATTCGAGAGAAGTAGAACCAATAGAATAGAATGTCTGTATATACATATGTACATACAGACATATTAACATACATTTACTTCTCTTTATATTTATTTACTTAATTATAAGGCTCACGCAGTTGCAGAGGCTGACACACCCCAGCATCTGCAGAGTGAGCCATCAGGATGGAGACACAGAGGAGAGATATGCAATTCTAGTCCAAGTCTGAGGACCCAAGAACCAAGAGAGGTGAAGGTATAGTTCTAGTCCAACAGGCCAACAGACTGATAAGTCAAGATCTAGGAAAAGCTGATATTTGAGTTCTAGCCTGAAGGCAGGAAACAGCCATTATCCCAGTGTTAAGTCTAAGAAAAGCTGATATTTGAGTTCTAGCCTGAAGGCAGGAAACAGCCATTATCCCAGTGTGAAGACAGGCTGGCAGGAAGAATTCTTTCTTACTCATGAAAGAGTTGGCTTTCGGGTTTGATTCAGGCCTTTAAGTGATTAGATGAGGCCCACCCACATCACAGAAGCAAACTGGTTTACACAACACAGTCTACTGATTTAAATCTCATCAAAAAATCCCTTCAAAGAAATACCTAGAATGATGTTTGGACAGCCCATGATCCAGTCAAGTTGATGTATAAAATTATCCATCATAAAACTCTTGCCTATCTCTGATCGCAAGTGCCAATTTTCAATATCTTTTACCTTCTGTGTCTTGGGGAGGAGAGAGGACCAGAGTGACATTGTGAAATAGCCCCCAAACACAGCATGCCAGTCTCTTCTATGTCTAGTAAGATCACTTTTGGGCAGGGAGCAGGAGCCCCAGGGACAGAAATCCACACTGACCACAAGGAAAATTATCTCTGTGAGAACTGAAATATAAAAACCTTCTTTACACCCCAGACTGTGACAAGTGGGTCCCAATGACAGAATTCCCTGGGGTGTGGGGATCTAGCTGCTAGCAAAGCAGGAGCTTTCCATTTCATAGACACATTACTCACAGAGACCAGTGTTTCTTAACCTTGACTGTGCACTGGAAACCTCTGGGAGCTTTAAATAATACGGATGCCTGGATCCCACCAAGAAATTCAGAATTAATTAGTCTGGATATGGCCTGGACATTGGGATTTAAAGTAAAATATATATAGTAGTATTCACTTTTTTTTTCTTTTTGATGTACATTTCTATGATTTTAACACATGTAAAGACTCTTGTGACCCCCATCACAGCCAGGGTACAGAACAATTCTAACACCTCCCAAATTGTCCTTGTTCATACTTTGAGGCCAGGCCCCCCCACCCCCCACCAACCTCCACCCTCAGGCTCAGACCCTGGCAACCATGGATCTGTTCTTTGTCCCTATAGCCCCTCCCATGTGCCTCTGTTTAAGAACATCATGTAAATGGAATCAAATGTATGTCATTTTCAGAGCCCTAGGATTTTAAAAAGCTTTCCATGTGATTCTAATGTGCTGTCAAGGTTGAGAACCACTGAAAGTCCCTGTAACAGGTTCCTTCTATAAGAAGGAAGGCTGTTTCTTTCTTAACTGAATGAGCAGAGACATTGCATAGAGACTCAAGAATATTCCAGCATGAAATCCAAAAGTGCCTCCTGGGGTGGAAAAAAGAGAAATCATTTTTAAAGGAAAACAGGTGATGGAAATTATTGAAAATCTAGTGCAGATTTAAAAAATGTCCTAAAATGGGATTGTTCTCGGAGCTTAAAAATAGGGAACAAGACTTTCTTGGCAAAGGGCAGCATCGGATGACATGTAAGAGCTCTGGCTCCTCTAATGGCCATACTTGAGGGTTTGCGCAGAGGGGAGGAAATAAGACACCATTCATTCGGTCCAAATGAGTAAATTACGATGGCCGCCAGATGTCCCTAGGCAAAAACAGAATTTCAAGCAAATGATGAAGTCGGTTTTTTGTGGCACTTCTTTGTGAGATTGTCACTGAACTAGGACTATTACAAAGCAAGGCTCTAATTAAGGCACTGTGTGCCACAGAGCCAATTCACAGCGGGGACCTATCTCAGAAAGCTTTGAGGATAAAGTTTACAGGGGTTGTTACTGCATTCCTCTGTGTCAGGGGTTCAGAAAGAGTTCCCCTGGAGGAATGACAGTCTCCACCTCCCTCCTTTATGAGCGGTTGTGAAGAAAGGATTGCCTGCCTGCCTTGGGCCATGTCTCTCCTGCGATGTTTCCTCAGTACACATTCTCCTCTTGCTCCCCAACCCTGTCCTCGGGCAGCACGGCAGCACGGGCAGCACGGGGAAGAGCATTGACATTCAGACCCGAGAGGAAGGGAATTATGAGGAAGGTCCTGGAGCTCATCAGCATCCACCACGCCATATGCAGATATATTTTGGAATTGAATTTATAGTGGGGTATTCCCTAATGGAAGTAGAAGCCTCTCTGGGTAATGCCAGGAAGCCAGGAATAAGAAAATTAAGATTCTTAATTTAACGTGACTGCCATTTTTGGTTTTGTGAAATACATCAAGTGAGTCAGTGATATCACAGCTTTGAGTTCACCTAAAAATAGCCAGACTGCAGACCTGAGACTGCAGAAGGTACCCTTTTGACAACAGGGATACTAGTCTATTGACAACAGAATAAGTTATGGACACTGTTTTATTGAAAACAAATTGTGGTTTCCACCAAGAGGTTATGAGGGCTGGGAGCTGATTCACTAAAAGTCCTGATTTCCTGTCCTGAGATTCTACATTAGAGGTCAAAGGGCTCTTACTGTATTATTGCTGGTCCTCTAAAAAATACATTTTCTGGGACACTTGGGTGGCTCAGTGTCGGAGGCAGCGCCGGCTCCGGCAGGTCCAGGGGTCCCTGAAGGATGGACGGTGTCAGCGAAAGAGAGTGAGAGAGCCCCAAGATCCTTTCTGATCACCAGGCAGGCATCTCTGTCCTGTCGGTTTGGGTGTCTTTATTTATAGGTCAAAAGTTAACATGGCATCAGGAAATGGAATGTTTACAATGGATAGCTCTTTGTGATAAGGTGTTTTTGGAAAATGTACAGAAACAGGTTTTACAGAAGTCTTCTTGCAGAACAGCCCCAATTATAGTGAAGTTGAGTAACTAAGAAAATAACAAGGTGTTCACATTTTAATAACACTAAGATTAAGTCATAGGTTTGTAGATACTCTTATCCATCCTCATCACAGCTGCCAGGGTAAGGGAAGGTGTTTGTGGAAAGTAGGCCTTAGGGAAGGGGCTGCTATACACCATCAGTTAGCAAAGGTGTATGTACTAACTTATCTTCTGTCCTTATCTGTTCCTTCTCTCTAAGTTAGGCTCTTTGTCTCCGGGCAAGACTTGGTTTTCCAGTTATATGCTTTATTGCACCAGAGAGCCAACCATACCTTTAAAGAGTTTAGCTTATTTCCAATACATAGAATAGCCTCTTTGAGTGCATTTACCTTTGTGTCTAGTTTTATGATTTCTTGAATAGCTAGGGCATGAGAGACATTTTTGGTTAGTTGATTTACATGTTGAGCTGTATGAACATCTTGGACTAACGCAACAGTAGAAACAGAATTGTACATGTAAAGGTCAGTCTTTTATGACTAGGGGTCATTAGCCTGTTCATAGCTCAAGGGAAAGTATGGAGGGAAACAGGACCTTCTGGAGACACGATGTCTGTTCCCATAATCAAAAGAAGTTGTTCCCACAGTAAGTTCCTTCACAAGGTGCAATCATCATACCAGGGCCGGAATAAGGGGACAAGTCACTCCCGATATTGATCAACAAGGTACCCTAGGGGTCAGTGCTCAAGCAGAAATAATTGA
Organism: Hyaena hyaena; assembly: GCF_003009895.1. NCBI lineage: Eukaryota > Metazoa > Chordata > Mammalia > Carnivora > Hyaenidae > Hyaena > Hyaena hyaena. Next base: position 1,558,007 of record NW_024081001.1, read on the forward strand.
GTGGGGGTGGATATCGATCATCACCTGATTGGCAAGAGACCGTGCAAACTTGCTTTAACCTCACCAGGAGTTTTCTCGACTAGTGGGCTCAGAATGGCTCCCAACAGCTCAGTTGGTTAAATGTCTGACTTCGGCTCAGGTCATGATCTCATGGTTCGTGGACTTGAGCCCCGCATCAGGCTCTGTGCTGACAGCTAGCTCAGTGTCGGGAGCCTGTCTTCAGATTCTGTATCTCCCTCTCTCTGACCCTCCCCTGCTCATGCTGTCTCTCACAAAAATAAATAAAATATTTAAAAAAATTTTAAAAATACATTTTCTCCTCTCCTGTGTATGAGTCTCTCATTGGACTGAAATTCAGGCTGGATGATTTTTTTAAATGTTTATTTATTTGAGAGGTGGGGGAGGGGCAGAGAGAGCATCCCAAGCAGACTCTATGTTTAGCGTGGAGCCCAACGTGAGACTTACTTGATCTCAAGACCTTGAAATTACAACCTGAGCTGATATCAAGGATCAATTGTTTAACTGATTGAGCCACCCAGGCACCCCAGGCTGGATAATTTTTAATTCATTTACTTCTCAGTCATCACAATGGGCAAATGCTGGACCATGGGACAATTGAAATGGAGGCCATCACCCGGATTGCTTTAGGGAGAGCCAATCACATGCCATAGGGATGCCAGGGATCTGCTAGGCAGCCTAGCCACCATCCCATGGATAATGGTAGGTGTGGGCAGATAGAGATTCAGTTCAGCAGCCCAGGTCTTCAGTGTTTTTCCTCCTCTCTGAGATGTGTGCTCCTGTGTATCAAGAAGGAGGTGATGTTGCAGCCCTGTGTGTCCCTGGTTGATAGTGGTAAAGGACTCAGACCAAAGGCCAGAGCAGGAAGAAATGGGGCTGATGTTCTAAAGCAGGATTTGGAGTTTGTCAGCAGCAGGCACTTTTGGCATTTTGTGAGGAAATCTCACAGGGATTGCAAGCCAGGAAATGCTACTCCCGGTGATGGTAAGATCTCAGGGCTAATGGATCACTTATTCAACCAACCAATGAGCCAACCAATCAATCTGCCACTTCTGAAATGCCTCAAGTGGGGAATACTGAATAGTAGACAGAATTTCTGGGGAAGAAGATGATAGGCAATGACCCAAAGTGATCAAAGTTTTTGTTTTCTTATAAAGAGATTAAATAATTAAATTTATTATAAAAGTTATGTGCTCATTTCAAAAATTTAAGCAATATAGGAGTCCATAAAGATGTCCATAATACCCCTGGTAGCACATTTTTTAAATTTTTTAAAATTTATTTCTGAGAGATAGAGAGACACGGGGCTTGAACCCACGAGCTGTGAGACCATGACCTGAGCTGAAGTCGAATGCTTAACTGACTGAGCCACCCAAGGCGCCCCAACACATTTTTAATAGTAAACAGTTAAAGACATACCTACATGTGGATTCAATAATATCATTTCAAGGAATCTATTCTTTAGAAATAATATCACTATTATGTAAAGACATATGTGTAAGAATGTTTGTGTCAGATTTACTTATAAGGGCAAAACAGTGGAAACAACCTAGATCTTCATTTATAGGGGAGTTGTTGAATAAGTTATGGTGTACACCGTTAAAAATGGCCAAAATAGATCTAGCTGTACTGATTCATCCCAGATACATTATTCATTCCAAATATTATTAAATGAGAAAGCAGGATGTAGATAATTTTGGATAGCAGGATTCCTTTTTCATTTAAAAAAAATGTGTGGATATGGATACGTGTGTGTGCGCGTGCACACATCTATATATGCTTTGGAGCCAGGAAAGAGATGTATAAATGGAAATTCTTTGTGGATGGGATTAGTTGGGAGGAGGGAACTCGAGGGGGAAAGATGACTTCCTACTATGACTTAATTTTATTTATTTATTCACGTTTATTTATTTGTTTATATTTATTTATTTTTAGTTTTTATTTATTATTTATTTATTCGTTATTAGATTGAGAGAGAGAGTGTGTGTGAGTGAGGGAGAGGGACCGGGGGAGAGTGAGAGAGAGAATCCTAAGGAGGCTCCACACGCAGTGTGCAGGGCTTGATCCCATGACCCTGGGATTATGACCTGACCCAAAATCAAGAGTTGGATGCTCAACTGGGTGAGACTCTAGGCTCCCCATGCCTTGCCATAATTTAAAAAAAATTTATATCTGATTTTAAATTTTTTATGATTAAAAATGTTTTAGTGTTATTAATTTTTGGTTAAATTAGTTTGGTCCTTTAAAATTATGTAATAGCACAGGAAGGTCAGTCTGTTATAAAGTAAAGTTGAATGTATTTAACACATAGCAGGTGATCAGTGACATTTGGTAAAGTAAATTTGAAACAACAGGAATCAAAAGAAACTCCTGGAGTTCTTAAAGAGAGTAACAAAAAAATTTAATTTTTTAATTTTGGGATAATTGTGGATTCATATGTAGAAAACATCTCATCTGTCCTTTTATCCAGTTTCCCCTGGTGGTAATGTTGTGCAAAACTGACAGTACAATGTCATAACCAGAATATTGACATTAATAAAAAACACGAATCTGACTCAGATTTTTCTCAGTTTTACTTATATTCATTCCTGTGTATGTATTTCATGCTGTATATTTGTATCACATGTGGAGGTTCCTCTATCAGTGACTGCCAGTCAGGACACTGAGGAATTGATCACCATGAAGATCTCTTTGTTGCCGTTTATAGCCCCATGAATGTTCATAGCAGCTTTATTTATAATAGTGTCAAACTGGAAAGAATCCAGACATTCTTCCAGATGGCCAAGCAAACTGTGGTACATCCATCCAGACTACACAGCAATAAAAAGGAATAAACTTTTGGTACATACAACAATTTGGAAGGACCTCAAGGGAATTGTGCAGAGTGAATGAAATGTTACCCACTGTATGGTTCCATCCATATAACGTTCTTGAAATGACAAAATTACAGAGATAGAGAACAGATTACTGGTTGTTAGGAGTTAGGGAGGGGGAGGGTAATGGGCAAGACATATGGCTGTGGGTACAAGAAGACAAAATGAAGGATTCTGGTGGTAGTGGAACTGTATTTAAGTATTTTTAAAACACAACATCATAATATATCCTTTTTTACATAAATGGGATCATTTTATTTAGACTCTTTTTAATTTTTCCCCACTTAATATGCATTGCCTATCCTTTCATGATATAGGATTATCTCATTTTTTAAATAAAATTGTCTTTAATGTTTATTTTTTATAAAGACAGAGCATGAATGGCGGAGGGACAAAGAGAGAGGGAGACAGAATCTGAAGCAGGCTCCAGGCTCTGAGCTGTTAGCACAGAGCCCAACACAGGGCTTGAACTCATGAACCATGGGATTGTTCCTGAGCCGAACTTGGACACTTAACTGACTGAGCCACCCAGGTGCCCCAGGGCTAAAATAGTTACATATCATGTACAGGATAGATGTAGCATAATTACTTAATTAGTCTCTTATTAATAGATTAGAAGGTTGTTCCTTATTGCAAATAGTACTGCACATTTTAACAGTAAATGGTTAAATAAAATTATGCTGCCATAAGCATCCCTGTAAATATAGGCTCTTGTACTAGTATGATTTCGTAGAATAAATGTATAGAAGTGGAATTGTTTGGTATCAAGAAATCATGTTTTCAATTTTCATATAGATTTGCCAAATCACTCTTTAACATATACTAATTTACACTCCCATGCCTATTTTGCCATACTTAAATATGAATTTTATAAGGATAAAGGCTAGTTTGTCTATAGAAGTAGCAAAATTTGTTTAGAAATAGAAGCATGAACAGGGCCATGTTCTGTTATATCTAGGTCCATTCAGTCAATAGGATCTCTGCCAAGCTTCAAGATCAAGACCCATGGAAACCTACCTCCAACTTCAAGAATGACCCAAATTATAGGTACACCTATATTAGGATTCTCAAAAAAAAAACAAAATAAAAAACAAACCAGAATCAATAAGATGAAGATACACACACACACTGAGAGAGAGAGGGAAAGAGAGAGATTTATTATGAAGAATTGGCTCATGTAACTATAGAGGCTGAGAAGTCCCATGATCTGCTGTCTGCAAGCCTTAGACCCAAGAGAGTGGGTGGTATATTTGCGTCTGATTATGAGAATCAAGGAAGCCGTTGGTAAAAGTCCCAGTCAGAGCACAAGAAGGAGATCAATGTCCAGCTCATGGAGTCAGACAGAGAAAGTAAAGTCTCCCTTCCTCTGCTTTTTTGTTCTATTTGGGCCCTCAGTGGATTGGATGAGTCCTATCCACACCGGGGAGGGCAACCTTCTATAATCAGTTTCTTTTCTGGAGACCCTTCATAGACATAACTCAGAATAATGCTTAGCCAAATATCCAAGAGCCCCCTGATTCAGTCAAATTGACACATAAAGTGAATCATCGCAAGGGTTATCCTTGCCAAGCCAGGAAATTCTCCCTTTGATTATTCAGAGTTGCTGTTGTAGGGACTCTGTGTTGACCAGATCTTTGGTCCCCTTGGAGGAGGGAGACTCAGGCATTGAGGGATGTAAACTATCTTATGCTGCATGAGACCTTCCTCATGATCCTGAGAGATGAGGAGACCAGGAGTTAGTCACACTTTACAGATGAGGAACCTGAGTCTCAGAGACGTTAAATGAAGTTAAACGAAGGTCAGGTCTGGAAATGAAGACTGCACAGCTGTATCTAGTTGAACTATAACTAGATTCCAGACTTTTGAGTCCCAGTCTCAAAATTCACATCTCAAATAGAGGTGATACCTACTGGATTCCCAAAAAGTCATCTTGGAGGTCAGTTCTCTAAGCCTGTTGATAGTCTTTCAATAAATTTCAAATTTGGGAGACCTGACTTCTGTTGCTTGCAGTCAAGAATTCTGTTACATTTAATATTTTCTGGCACAGGCTGAGCTCAGTTAAGATGTACTGACTATACTTGGACCTGAGTCAGATGATCTAGCCCTCTGTTGGAAACTTGAAGTCAAATGGTGAAAACCAGGGTAAAGAGCCTGCAAACTGAGTCACTTGTGTGGCTCAGTTGGTTGAGCATCTAACTTTGGCTCAAGTGATGATCTCATGGATCGTGAGTTTAAGCCCTGCATCAGGCTCTGTACTGACAGCTTGGAGCCTAGAGCCTGCTTAGGATTCTGTGTCTCTCTCTCTGCCTTCCTCCACTCACACTCTGTCTCTCTGTCTGTCTCTCTCTCTCAAAAATAAGTAAACATTAAAAAAAGAGCCTGAAAGCTTAGAATGTTTGAGCCACAGATTTGTAATCATTTGAAAAGTGACTCAACCAATCAATTCATTCAAGTTTTCAATTTATTTGAAGCAGATTTTTTCTAGAGTTGATGCCATAAATGGACATGTGTTGTCACAGGTTGTGCGTACAGGCCTTTGTATCAGATTCCCCCCTAATACATTTGGGTAGTCGGAGGTGGGAAGATGCGGATTATTTACCCTTAGGGGCACCTGGGTGGCTCAGTTGGTTAAGCATCTGACTTTGGCTCAGGTTGTGATCCTGCAGTTTATGAGTTCGAGCCCCATGTAGCATTCTGTGCTGACAGCTCAGAGTCTGGAGCCTGCTTCAGATTCTGTGTCTCCCTCTCTCTCTGCCCCTCCCCCATGAGGGCTCTCTTTTTCTCTCTTTCTCTCAAAAATAAATAAAACATTAAAAATAGCTTAGAAAGTTTATATTGCATGTTCGAATATGGAGATCAGATGTGGAGATCTGGAGAGTCCTAGTGCTGAGCGCCCCTCAAGGTCAGGTCTGGAATTTGATTTTTACCCTCTTTTCAGTCTGAGAAGTTAGCCCAGTACTAACTGTTTTTATGGAATCTGGCAGAAGAATCAAGTCTCCCGAGTGAGAGGGAAAGGCTTTATTACTCCCGACACATACTGATACTGAACGATTATTTGTTGTTCCTCTGACATTCAAATTTAACTGGGCATCCTGTGCTGTTATTTGCTAAACCTGGCAAGTCCAAGCACAGCACACTGCAGCAGCATGTCTGTGTTACTTAGTGGTCAAAGCTCTGCACCTGCGGCGTACCCAGCAAGGCACATGGAACACAAGAGACCCCTGGGGACCTTAGCAGCTGCATTGGCAGGTGGCAGAGGCACCACAGGGCACCTTTGGGCAGCAGTGGTGCTATTCAGTAGTGCTTGGGGGGGTGGCGGTGGGCTTCTGGTGACTTCCGCTGGCAGCCATGGCCATGTCTCAAGTAGTTGAGCACCAAGTGTGGGCAATATCAGGCCAGCTCTCTGATATTCAGGTAATAATTCTCTTTTTTTTTTCTTTTGCTCTCCCAGCTTTTCCCCACACCCTTATTTCTTTTGCCCTTCCAGCCACTACAATACATTTAAAACTAATTCCCTGCATTATATGTTATCTTTGGGTTATTTAGAGTGATGCCTAGTTTCCTGGCTGGACATTGACAAATATAGCTATGCTGGTGTATTCTTACTTAAGGAGCCTGTGAGTGTAGCCCAGTGCTCAGTATGTCATGGATGAATCAGAAATGCTAACACTTAAAATGAATTAGATTATTGATGGAGATTCATTGGTACAGATACAGGATACCATTATCCTAAAATAAATGGGAATCAAAGGCACTAGGGAATGTCACAGGAAAACGTCTGTGAGCCAGGTTTAAAAAATGGTGGTGTTCGAGAAGACATTATATATAGCTTAGAAATGCAGACAGTGGAAAATAGATTATTGGACTGAGTTTTATTTTTAGTGCATTTTTATTTGTAGTATTAATCGCAGCATCATTCTCTTTTATAAATCTCCCCAAATGATGAAGTGAAATACAATATCGCATTCATAGGAGAAAAGTATTTTAGCAGTGTGAGCATAAAAGTAAAAGTGGATATTCTGCAGTCATTGATTCGGCAATATTTATTACATGTTATGTGAAAAGTACAGGGTTTTAGGCATGTATTGCTAGAGTTAAGTGACCTTTCAGATAGTGTTTCAGTGTAAATGTAATGATTCTCAAGGGAATCTTAAAACATTCCTCTTGGAACCTATGAGCTTGGCTTTTCAGTTCCTCTCAAGCATAAATTGTCAAAACTGATTGCACGTGGGATACAGGGTGGGAAGATAAGAGGCCAGGTGGTATTTACATTGTAATTTGGTTGACTAATAAATATTGCTGTATTTCATTGCTCCTGTATCAGGAGTCCCTAGAGGAAGAGCATTGCCTCCCATTACAAAGAGAAGATTCTGGAAAAATGACTCATTCAAACTGTAGCTGGAGAAAACCTGAAGGAAGATTTAGTGGTTCCAAGCTGCTGAGTCTCTGATTTGGTGGTGGTGGTCAGGGGTGTTAGTGATGCATTGCTCATTAGCAGAGTTGGGACTAATTTCTACCCTTGTATGTCTCTCCATGATGGTTTTAGTTTTATCTGACAACTTGGCTGAGCCATGGGTGCCCAGATATTTGGTCAAACATTATTCTGGGAGTGTCTGTGAGGTGTTTTTGGATGAGATTAACATTTGAATTGGTAGACTGAGTAAAGCAGATTGCCCTCCTCAATTTGAGTGGGCCTTATTCAATTAGTTGAAGATCTGAATTGAATGGAATGGCAGAGTAGGAGGGAACTCCTTCTGCCCAACCAAGTGTTTGAGCTGCTTTTTGGCCTTTTACAATCTTTAGACTCAGACTGAAATATCTGCTCTGAGTCTCCATTTTGCCTGCTGCGGGTCTCATGACTTCTCAATGGCAATAAATTATCTCTCTCTCTCTGTAAACACACACACACACACACACACACACACACACACACACACACACACACACACACACACACCTAGTTGGTTCTGTGCCTTTGGAGAACTCTGACTAACATGTTCTCTGAATCAAAGTGACAAAGGTTCTTGTGGGGAAGGGGTGTAAGGAATTAAGAAAAAGTTGTTCTACCTAAATGAACTTAAAACATGGGAGACAAAGAAGAAATGTAGAAAGTTAAAAAATAATATAGTAGAAGTAATTGCTCAAACACTAGCATAAAACATGACAAAATGCAATGTGAGAGTCCCTCAAATGGAAGATACAAACAAGAAATACCTACCCTTCATGCAGATATCATCAGAGAAGGCTTCTTGGAGAATATGGGGCTGAAGATGTGTTACAAAGGATGAGGAAAACAAGAGAAGTCTTTCTAAGAGTGGACGTGGGAGAGAAAATTGTAGTTTGTTACTGAGTAGAAAATTCTGGTAGAAGTGTCACTTTGATGTAGGGAGAAAAAGAAACATAAGACTGAAATGCAGGCTGAGGTAAGATTGTGGAGGGCACTGAAAACAGGCTAAAAGTCTACAATTAATTTTATAGGCTATATTTTGCTAATTAAATTTTGTCAAATGATACTTGAGAAAAATTAGTTTGGTGGGTAGTGTGGGTTGAAGGGTAACTCCCCAAAGAATATGTACACCCAGAACTTCAGAGTGTGACCATCTTATTTGGAATAAAGGACTTTGTAGGTGTTATTAAGGATTTTGAGGTGAGATCATTCTAGATTAGTTTGAAACCTAAATCCAGTGACAAGAGACCTTATAAAAGGGAAAGAAGGAGACACACAGAGATACAGAGGGGAAGGCCATGTGAAGATTGAGGCAGAGATTGGAATGATGTAGCTATACACCAAAGAATACAAAGAATTTCCAGCAACCATCAGAATCTACTCTCCCCCAGAGCCTCCAGAAGGAACCAACCCTGCCCACACCTTAATTTTGGAGTTTTGACCTCCAGAACAACGACAGAATAAATTCGTGTTATTCTATGTCTCCAACTTTGTGATGATTCATTACAGCAACCCTAGCACACTAATGCCCTGAGGATGTGTAGGTAATTATAAAGGACAATAAACCTAGATATGGAACAGCTTGCTAGTAGTAGTATATTTTGACAATACAAGTTATTTCTATGAGTTCTACTTAATCAACACAGTATCCTGTATTGATTTCTCATAAACTCTGTCTACATGACATGAACACTAACAGGTTGGAAAAAAGTTTAGGTATCATAAAATCCAAATCCCAACAAGAAATTTAAAAACATAACCTGATGTTTGTAACCATTGTTGTGATGGTTAATTTTATGTGTCCAGCTGAATGGGTTGCCCAGATAGCTGGTTAAATATGATGTCAGGGAATGTCTGTGAGGGTGTTTCTGGAAGAGATTAGCATTTGATGAACTGAGTAAAGCAGATAGTCCTTATCAATGCCTGTGGGCATTGTCCAACCTGCTGAGGGCTTGAAGACAACAAAAGGGATGGGACATTGATCTTCTTCTGTCTCTGCTCCTCTGGTTCTCAGGCCTTCAGATCCAGACTGGAATACACAATCTACATCTTGGGCCTTTGTATGATGCCACCAACCTACCTGAGTCTTGGCAGAAAGATTGTGGGGCTTCTCAGACTCCATAACTGTGTGAGTCGATACCTTATCATAAATCTTTTTATATAATAAATACAGTAAATCTTTATATATGTATGTCCTATTGGCCTGTTTCTCTGGGAACAATGCCTAATACAGTTGTGTTTAACTAAATTTGGTGAGACAATTTCTGTAAATGGATGAATCCTTAAGTACACACTCTTATCAATTGAACTATTTTCCCCCTCCTCCTTTTTAGTGCAGCCCATCCCCATGGCCATTCTGGAGGCAACTGATGAATTAGGATGAGTTAGGCTGGGGCCTCTGTGGGCTGGGATGAGGGGATTTAATTCTATAAATGCAGACGACTCAGTAAAATGATGATATTGATGACATCCACAAAAACTATGGTTTTGAGGATTAGGACATGTTCTAAACATTCATCAGCATCATTTCATTTCATTCCCCCAGTGACTTCCCTTCTATCACATAAAAAGGCACCCAAGCTTTGAGAGATTAAGGGACCGGCCAAGGTCACACAGCTGGTGAGTGGTTGCCAGAAGGATCTAAGTTTGTCTAACTCCAAAGGCTTATTTAGCTCTTAACCAATCCCCCTATGAGTAATCATACATTCATGGAATTGCAGAGCCTTAATTCCGGAAGCGTTGTTAGAGATCATCTAATTTAAGGGTGAAGTTTGCTTACATACCAAGGCCTTAGAGTGTGGTTTTGTCTGATCTGAGACAAGGATCAAGGCTTATCAAAAAAGACATGTTCTGCAATACTTTAGTTGTGCAAAGGCCAAGATGGTATGGCATTGAGAGGATTTAATGGCATTCAGATTTCTTTTAAGAGCAAGGAGCTTTCTAGGAAAAATAGCAGTAATGCAAAGGTCAAGGCTGATGCCTTGTGGGAAGAGCAAGACAGATTGATTTATAGAGATTGGAGTAGAAAACATGGTTTAAGAATGATAAAGATGAATAAGATAACGTGGCTTGGCTGCCTGTATTTCAGTGCTTGTTTATGTGATCTTGGTTAGGGAGGGCTTAAGAAAATATCATTTAGAGGAACAGAGATTGTAATTTACAAGAAGGATAAAAAGATTTACAGCCAGAATGGAAAATAAATTAGAAATTGTTTGATTAGTATTAAAACTGGAACCTTATGTAGTTAATTCAGTTGGTCAAGAGATATTTTTGAGTTACTGCTATGTTCCAGGCACTGGACTAGACACACAGATGGGGTTCTGACAGACATGGTCCCCACCCATGTGGAGCTCACAGTTTAGTCAAGAAGACAGATATTGACCAAATAATGATACATTAGTTATGTAATTACAATTTAACAAGAGCTACCAAGAAGTATGGTATGCTATAAGACTATACAAAAAGGAGCTGACTTAGTCTTGGATCTAGTGGTGCTTAAGCTGAGATCCAAAGGATAAGAAGAAATAGGCTGAGTGGAGAGGGAGGAACTTTGCAGATCAAGGTTGGGGGAACAGGTAAGTGCAGAGGGGAAGTGAAAGAGAAGCCTGTTCAGCCAGGGACTTGTTAATCATTCTGGATTTTATCCTGAGAGCCATGAGAAGTCATTGGAGGGTTTCAAGCAGGGAGTGACATGATTGATTTGGCATGAGGCCAGAGAGGGATTTAGGCCAAATCCTTATTAGTAATGATTAGTTGTCACTCATCTGGCCTTGCTCTTCTGGCCTAAATGGCTTGAAAAGCCAATAGGAATAGCTGTGTGGGTAAAAATAGGATGATGCCAGGTTTCTGGATCCTGACTCCCTTCCTCAGAGTCATAACCTTACACTGCTGGGTGGCCAGGGCATCTGCCTAGGGCTTTGCATTGTTCTTCCAGATCCTGCCAGAGTGGGACCAGATGATCTTGTCTGCGTTGAATTCCTATTGGAAGAGAACAGGCACTTGTGGTGGGGGAAGTTCTCAAAGGAAGAAGTGGTGTTGCTGGTGATGAGCAATCAATTTAACACCACAGAGTAGTATCAGCCTGGCCAGTCACCTTCTGCAGGCCATTTCCACACTCCTAGCAGCAAGTGAGCTAGGGCCTATGGAAAACATATTCATTTCAAAGGCCACAGCATACTCAGCTCACATAGACCTCCAGGGTGCAGACTTTTTTTTTTTTCTTTATAGCAAATTTAATCATAATTATTTCAAACCTTAAAAACAACTAAGATGTTCTTCAGTAGGTGAATGGGACAATAGTAGCAAATCCAGATGTTGGAATAGTATTCAATGATAAAAAGAAGCTATAAAGCTACAAAAAGATATAGAGAATCTTAAATGTGTAAATGAAAGAAGTGAGTCTGAAAAGGCCATATACATGTATTTTTCAGGGTTCTCCAGAGAAACAGAATCAATAGGAGATATAGACAGATGGTAGATAGATAGACAGATGATAGATAGATAGATGATAGATAGATAGATAGATAGATAGATAGATAGATAGATAGATAAAGAGATTTATTAAAAGGAATTATGACTCACACAATTATGGAGGCTAACAATTTCCAAGATCTACAGTCAGCAAGCTGGAGACACAAAAGAGTGAAAATGTAAGTTTCAGTAAGAGCCCAAGTCCAAAGACAGGAGAAAATCAATGTTCTAGCTTGATGACAGTGAGACCCACAGAGCAAGTTCTCCCTCATCCAGCCTTTTTGTTCCATTTAGACCCTTATCAGACTGGATGAGACTCACCCACATTAGGGAGGGTGGGCTGCGTTACTCAATCTACCATGTAAATAGTAATCTCATCCAGAAACACCCTTACATACATACCTGGAATAACATACCTGGAATAGGCTTTTATGGTTGGAGATGGCTTGGCATCTCTCTCCCTGGCTCTTTATTCCTTTTTATCCTGCCTCTTAACCTGGAACTCCAGAACGAAAGATTTAGCTGGGTACTACCATAGCACACACATGTTAAAAAATAGAGGCTTGGGGTGCCTGGGTGGCTCAGTCGGTTAAGTGGCCACTTCGGCTCAGGTCATGACCTTGCAGTCTGTGGGTGCGAGCCCCGTGTCGGACTCTGTGCTGACAGCTAGCTAGGAGCCTGGAACCTGTTTCAGATTCTGTGTCTCCCTCTCTCTCTGCCTCTCCCCAGCTCGTGATCTGTCTCAAAAATAAATAAACGTTAAAAATTTTTTTTTTTAAATAGAGGCTTATATTTCCAACGTGCTAGTGATGTCTATTCTAGGACTCAAGAGAGTGGCATGGATTTCTAGAGAGGTATGATATAGATGACAGATCCTCAGGCACAGGCACTTTGGACAGAAACAGCATGTAGCTTAGACAGCCTTGTCTCTCTAGAATCAAGAACGGGAGACTGACTAGGCTTGTAGCCATCCATTTGTAGAGGGGTTCTTATAAATGGCAGGTGTCTTATGTCTTAGTCTGTCCAACGTGCTATAACAAAATACTGCAGACTAGAGGTTTATAAACAGCAAGGATTTATTTCTTACAGTTGAGGAGTCTAGAAGTCCAAGTTCAGGGTGCCAACACGGTTGAATTCTGGGGAGGGCCACCTTCTAGAAGATGCTGACTTCTCCATATGTCCACACATGGTGGGAAAGGAACGGGTTCCTTCTGGGGTCTCTTTTATAAGGTCACTGATCTCTTTTATGAGGGCTCCAACCTCATGATGTAAGGTCTCCCAAAGGCCCCACCCACTAATACCATCACCTTGGGCATTAGGTTTTCAACATATGAATTTGGGAGAAACACAAATATTCAGATCATAACACCCTGTTTATAAGCCGAGTGGAGATTGTATCATTGGACAGAATATGCACCAAATTTCGCTTTGAGGTACCAGCAACTCAGGGATCAAGAATAAGATAAAGAGAATCTCTGACATTTTGAAAATGGAATTTAACTGGAAGAGACACTGAAAGGAAGAAAGGATCTCAGAAATGACTTGGGAACCAGAAAGGCCACAATTCACATAACTAAAAATACCAAGTATTCACAGCTATTTCAAATGCCACTTTATAAGAGAGAAGTTAGTTTCTCTGGCTGATGGATCTCCCTACCCCCAAAGAAAACTGTACAAATTAACCTGTGATTGGGCAAAATCTCCAAATGGCTTTTAGTTGACAGAAATACTCTTTTAGACTTGCCAAGAACCTGGAAAAAGAGAAGCTATGAATTATTTTTCTCTTCCTTATCTCCATTTCTGTCTACTTACTCCTTTGAGAAACATCAAGTGCCAACTATGCTTTATGGCCAGCGCTAGAAGTATGTAGTCATGAACCCCATTTTCGTGTGGGATATACAACCAAATAAAGGAATAAGTGCTTGTTTTGGAACCTTCTGCAAGGAGTCATATCTGGTTTTGAAGTTGCTTCTGGTTTCCAACTCTGACACTGGGGGGAAATACAGAGATTTGGAAAGGTGTAACTGACAGTTGTCTAGGATTGGTCTACTCCAATTTTGGAGGTGCTGACAGGCATGATGACTTGGCTTTGGCTGATGGACAGCAGACTTAATACCCAGGCACCTGATGACAAGCTCTG
>NW_024081001.1:1572451-1608151 GCF_003009895.1 Hyaena hyaena
CAATCTTTAGACTCAGACTGAAATATCTGCTCTGAGTCTCCATTTTGCCTGCTGCGGGTCTCATGACTTCTCAATGGCAATAAATTATCTCTCTCTCTCTGTATCCACACACGTAAACACACACACACACACACACACACACACACACACACACACACACACACCTAGTTGGTTCTGTGCCTTTGGAGAACTCTGACTAACATGTTCTCTGAATCAAAGTGACAAAGGTTCTTGTGGGGAAGGGGTGTAAGGAATTAAGAAAAAGTTGTTCTACCTAAATGAACTTAAAACATGGGAGACAAAGAAGAAATGTAGAAAGTTAAAAAATAATATAGTAGAAGTAATTGCTCAAACACTAGCATAAAACATGACAAAATGCAATGTGAGAGTCCCTCAAATGGAAGATACAAACAAGAAATACCTACCCTTCATGCAGATATCATCAGAGAAGGCTTCTTGGAGAATATGGGGCTGAAGATGTGTTACAAAGGATGAGGAAAACAAGAGAAGTCTTTCTAAGAGTGGACGTGGGAGAGAAAATTGTAGTTTGTTACTGAGTAGAAAATTCTGGTAGAAGTGTCACTTTGATGTAGGGAGAAAAAGAAACATAAGACTGAAATGCAGGCTGAGGTAAGATTGTGGAGGGCACTGAAAACAGGCTAAAAGTCTACAATTAATTTTATAGGCTATATTTTGCTAATTAAATTTTGTCAAATGATACTTGAGAAAAATTAGTTTGGTGGGTAGTGTGGGTTGAAGGGTAACTCCCCAAAGAATATGTACACCCAGAACTTCAGAGTGTGACCATCTTATTTGGAATAAAGGACTTTGTAGGTGTTATTAAGGATTTTGAGGTGAGATCATTCTAGATTAGTTTGAAACCTAAATCCAGTGACAAGAGACCTTATAAAAGGGAAAGAAGGAGACACACAGAGATACAGAGGGGAAGGCCATGTGAAGATTGAGGCAGAGATTGGAATGATGTAGCTATACACCAAAGAATACAAAGAATTTCCAGCAACCATCAGAATCTACTCTCCCCCAGAGCCTCCAGAAGGAACCAACCCTGCCCACACCTTAATTTTGGAGTTTTGACCTCCAGAACAACGACAGAATAAATTCGTGTTATTCTATGTCTCCAACTTTGTGATGATTCATTACAGCAACCCTAGCACACTAATGCCCTGAGGATGTGTAGGTAATTATAAAGGACAATAAACCTAGATATGGAACAGCTTGCTAGTAGTAGTATATTTTGACAATACAAGTTATTTCTATGAGTTCTACTTAATCAACACAGTATCCTGTATTGATTTCTCATAAACTCTGTCTACATGACATGAACACTAACAGGTTGGAAAAAAGTTTAGGTATCATAAAATCCAAATCCCAACAAGAAATTTAAAAACATAACCTGATGTTTGTAACCATTGTTGTGATGGTTAATTTTATGTGTCCAGCTGAATGGGTTGCCCAGATAGCTGGTTAAATATGATGTCAGGGAATGTCTGTGAGGGTGTTTCTGGAAGAGATTAGCATTTGATGAACTGAGTAAAGCAGATAGTCCTTATCAATGCCTGTGGGCATTGTCCAACCTGCTGAGGGCTTGAAGACAACAAAAGGGATGGGACATTGATCTTCTTCTGTCTCTGCTCCTCTGGTTCTCAGGCCTTCAGATCCAGACTGGAATACACAATCTACATCTTGGGCCTTTGTATGATGCCACCAACCTACCTGAGTCTTGGCAGAAAGATTGTGGGGCTTCTCAGACTCCATAACTGTGTGAGTCGATACCTTATCATAAATCTTTTTATATAATAAATACAGTAAATCTTTATATATGTATGTCCTATTGGCCTGTTTCTCTGGGAACAATGCCTAATACAGTTGTGTTTAACTAAATTTGGTGAGACAATTTCTGTAAATGGATGAATCCTTAAGTACACACTCTTATCAATTGAACTATTTTCCCCCTCCTCCTTTTTAGTGCAGCCCATCCCCATGGCCATTCTGGAGGCAACTGATGAATTAGGATGAGTTAGGCTGGGGCCTCTGTGGGCTGGGATGAGGGGATTTAATTCTATAAATGCAGACGACTCAGTAAAATGATGATATTGATGACATCCACAAAAACTATGGTTTTGAGGATTAGGACATGTTCTAAACATTCATCAGCATCATTTCATTTCATTCCCCCAGTGACTTCCCTTCTATCACATAAAAAGGCACCCAAGCTTTGAGAGATTAAGGGACCGGCCAAGGTCACACAGCTGGTGAGTGGTTGCCAGAAGGATCTAAGTTTGTCTAACTCCAAAGGCTTATTTAGCTCTTAACCAATCCCCCTATGAGTAATCATACATTCATGGAATTGCAGAGCCTTAATTCCGGAAGCGTTGTTAGAGATCATCTAATTTAAGGGTGAAGTTTGCTTACATACCAAGGCCTTAGAGTGTGGTTTTGTCTGATCTGAGACAAGGATCAAGGCTTATCAAAAAAGACATGTTCTGCAATACTTTAGTTGTGCAAAGGCCAAGATGGTATGGCATTGAGAGGATTTAATGGCATTCAGATTTCTTTTAAGAGCAAGGAGCTTTCTAGGAAAAATAGCAGTAATGCAAAGGTCAAGGCTGATGCCTTGTGGGAAGAGCAAGACAGATTGATTTATAGAGATTGGAGTAGAAAACATGGTTTAAGAATGATAAAGATGAATAAGATAACGTGGCTTGGCTGCCTGTATTTCAGTGCTTGTTTATGTGATCTTGGTTAGGGAGGGCTTAAGAAAATATCATTTAGAGGAACAGAGATTGTAATTTACAAGAAGGATAAAAAGATTTACAGCCAGAATGGAAAATAAATTAGAAATTGTTTGATTAGTATTAAAACTGGAACCTTATGTAGTTAATTCAGTTGGTCAAGAGATATTTTTGAGTTACTGCTATGTTCCAGGCACTGGACTAGACACACAGATGGGGTTCTGACAGACATGGTCCCCACCCATGTGGAGCTCACAGTTTAGTCAAGAAGACAGATATTGACCAAATAATGATACATTAGTTATGTAATTACAATTTAACAAGAGCTACCAAGAAGTATGGTATGCTATAAGACTATACAAAAAGGAGCTGACTTAGTCTTGGATCTAGTGGTGCTTAAGCTGAGATCCAAAGGATAAGAAGAAATAGGCTGAGTGGAGAGGGAGGAACTTTGCAGATCAAGGTTGGGGGAACAGGTAAGTGCAGAGGGGAAGTGAAAGAGAAGCCTGTTCAGCCAGGGACTTGTTAATCATTCTGGATTTTATCCTGAGAGCCATGAGAAGTCATTGGAGGGTTTCAAGCAGGGAGTGACATGATTGATTTGGCATGAGGCCAGAGAGGGATTTAGGCCAAATCCTTATTAGTAATGATTAGTTGTCACTCATCTGGCCTTGCTCTTCTGGCCTAAATGGCTTGAAAAGCCAATAGGAATAGCTGTGTGGGTAAAAATAGGATGATGCCAGGTTTCTGGATCCTGACTCCCTTCCTCAGAGTCATAACCTTACACTGCTGGGTGGCCAGGGCATCTGCCTAGGGCTTTGCATTGTTCTTCCAGATCCTGCCAGAGTGGGACCAGATGATCTTGTCTGCGTTGAATTCCTATTGGAAGAGAACAGGCACTTGTGGTGGGGGAAGTTCTCAAAGGAAGAAGTGGTGTTGCTGGTGATGAGCAATCAATTTAACACCACAGAGTAGTATCAGCCTGGCCAGTCACCTTCTGCAGGCCATTTCCACACTCCTAGCAGCAAGTGAGCTAGGGCCTATGGAAAACATATTCATTTCAAAGGCCACAGCATACTCAGCTCACATAGACCTCCAGGGTGCAGACTTTTTTTTTTTTCTTTATAGCAAATTTAATCATAATTATTTCAAACCTTAAAAACAACTAAGATGTTCTTCAGTAGGTGAATGGGACAATAGTAGCAAATCCAGATGTTGGAATAGTATTCAATGATAAAAAGAAGCTATAAAGCTACAAAAAGATATAGAGAATCTTAAATGTGTAAATGAAAGAAGTGAGTCTGAAAAGGCCATATACATGTATTTTTCAGGGTTCTCCAGAGAAACAGAATCAATAGGAGATATAGACAGATGGTAGATAGATAGACAGATGATAGATAGATAGATGATAGATAGATAGATAGATAGATAGATAGATAGATAGATAGATAAAGAGATTTATTAAAAGGAATTATGACTCACACAATTATGGAGGCTAACAATTTCCAAGATCTACAGTCAGCAAGCTGGAGACACAAAAGAGTGAAAATGTAAGTTTCAGTAAGAGCCCAAGTCCAAAGACAGGAGAAAATCAATGTTCTAGCTTGATGACAGTGAGACCCACAGAGCAAGTTCTCCCTCATCCAGCCTTTTTGTTCCATTTAGACCCTTATCAGACTGGATGAGACTCACCCACATTAGGGAGGGTGGGCTGCGTTACTCAATCTACCATGTAAATAGTAATCTCATCCAGAAACACCCTTACATACATACCTGGAATAACATACCTGGAATAGGCTTTTATGGTTGGAGATGGCTTGGCATCTCTCTCCCTGGCTCTTTATTCCTTTTTATCCTGCCTCTTAACCTGGAACTCCAGAACGAAAGATTTAGCTGGGTACTACCATAGCACACACATGTTAAAAAATAGAGGCTTGGGGTGCCTGGGTGGCTCAGTCGGTTAAGTGGCCACTTCGGCTCAGGTCATGACCTTGCAGTCTGTGGGTGCGAGCCCCGTGTCGGACTCTGTGCTGACAGCTAGCTAGGAGCCTGGAACCTGTTTCAGATTCTGTGTCTCCCTCTCTCTCTGCCTCTCCCCAGCTCGTGATCTGTCTCAAAAATAAATAAACGTTAAAAATTTTTTTTTTTAAATAGAGGCTTATATTTCCAACGTGCTAGTGATGTCTATTCTAGGACTCAAGAGAGTGGCATGGATTTCTAGAGAGGTATGATATAGATGACAGATCCTCAGGCACAGGCACTTTGGACAGAAACAGCATGTAGCTTAGACAGCCTTGTCTCTCTAGAATCAAGAACGGGAGACTGACTAGGCTTGTAGCCATCCATTTGTAGAGGGGTTCTTATAAATGGCAGGTGTCTTATGTCTTAGTCTGTCCAACGTGCTATAACAAAATACTGCAGACTAGAGGTTTATAAACAGCAAGGATTTATTTCTTACAGTTGAGGAGTCTAGAAGTCCAAGTTCAGGGTGCCAACACGGTTGAATTCTGGGGAGGGCCACCTTCTAGAAGATGCTGACTTCTCCATATGTCCACACATGGTGGGAAAGGAACGGGTTCCTTCTGGGGTCTCTTTTATAAGGTCACTGATCTCTTTTATGAGGGCTCCAACCTCATGATGTAAGGTCTCCCAAAGGCCCCACCCACTAATACCATCACCTTGGGCATTAGGTTTTCAACATATGAATTTGGGAGAAACACAAATATTCAGATCATAACACCCTGTTTATAAGCCGAGTGGAGATTGTATCATTGGACAGAATATGCACCAAATTTCGCTTTGAGGTACCAGCAACTCAGGGATCAAGAATAAGATAAAGAGAATCTCTGACATTTTGAAAATGGAATTTAACTGGAAGAGACACTGAAAGGAAGAAAGGATCTCAGAAATGACTTGGGAACCAGAAAGGCCACAATTCACATAACTAAAAATACCAAGTATTCACAGCTATTTCAAATGCCACTTTATAAGAGAGAAGTTAGTTTCTCTGGCTGATGGATCTCCCTACCCCCAAAGAAAACTGTACAAATTAACCTGTGATTGGGCAAAATCTCCAAATGGCTTTTAGTTGACAGAAATACTCTTTTAGACTTGCCAAGAACCTGGAAAAAGAGAAGCTATGAATTATTTTTCTCTTCCTTATCTCCATTTCTGTCTACTTACTCCTTTGAGAAACATCAAGTGCCAACTATGCTTTATGGCCAGCGCTAGAAGTATGTAGTCGTGAACCCCATTTTCGTGTGGGATATACAACCAAATAAAGGAATAAGTGCTTGTTTTGGAACCTTCTGCAAGGAGTCATATCTGGTTTTGAAGTT
The DNA here is from genome assembly GCF_003009895.1 of Hyaena hyaena. Taxonomy (NCBI): domain Eukaryota; kingdom Metazoa; phylum Chordata; class Mammalia; order Carnivora; family Hyaenidae; genus Hyaena; species Hyaena hyaena. The sequence continues at coordinate 1,578,543 of NW_024081001.1, forward strand.
GCTTCTGGTTTCCAACTCTGACACTGGGGGGAAATACAGAGATTTGGAAAGGTGTAACTGACAGTTGTCTAGGATTGGTCTACTCCAATTTTGGAGGTGCTGACAGGCATGATGACTTGGCTTTGGCTGATAGACAGCAGACTTAATACCCAGGCACCTGATGACAAGCTCTGCTGGGGCAAAGTCAGAAGTTCAGATTGGGTGTTGCTGCGACTCATTTTATAACTTATATTAGAGCCATATAGGAAGATTCTTTTTGTAAGGCCATGATTTCTCATAATTCAATGAGCATAGGGCATTGAATTGATAGAAAAGTACATTTAAAATGTAAAATTTAAATATTTGGAGCACACTGAATTGGCTTATCTGTTGAGTTCGGATAGATAAGATGATGGAGTATAATTGAAAATGGAAAATAAATGATGTAGTTTCTTGATTCAATGTTTATTGTGATACCTGAATGAGTTCAATGCAAAGATTTCTGGGCATAAGAGGAAAGATACATCTATCAAAGTTCTAAGGAACTAAATGCCTACTCCCTTAATTCCTGGTGGGTTTATTAAAGAACAAGAACTGCAAGTCCAGCCACTGGAATTTGTTGGAATAATTGGATAACTATTTAGAAAACAATAAATTTAGAGCCTGACCTTATATCATAAACCAAGATGAATTCCAAAGTGAAAAAAAGACTTAAATATAGCTTTAAATACTTAAAATAATGGGAAGAAAATGCAGTTGAAAAGCATGTGGTGGCAAAAGTCTCTTTAAACATAACCAAGGTCAGAAATCATAAGAAAATATGACCAGATTCGACTCTCTAAAAATTTTTTTAAAAGTGAAGCAAAATAAAAGCCCATTACATAAAAACACAACATAAACAAAATTTAAGACAAACAAAAAGACTTAAAAGCATTTGCAATGTATGTCTTAAAAAGTTGAATTTCTGGGTGTGTGGAGTCCTTTCAGTTAAATAAGAACAGGCAAACACACTAGTGGAAAAAGGGACAGAGGACATACCAAAAAATGAAAATATACAGATTGCCAATAAATTTATGAAGCAATGTGTCTGCTTCCCTGGAATCAAATACACTTACATAAGCAGGAGGCCATTTTGGTCTCTCACCTTGAAAAAAAATAAAATGGATATAAGGATAGTAGTGGAATGAGTGGTATAGGAGCATGGTGACATCTGTGCTCACGAACACTGCTGGCAGAAAGGTAAATTGACACCTCCCAGATGGCAACTTGGCCATCTGTATCAAAGACTTAAAATAGGTATGTGCTTTCAACCAGAAGTTGTACTTCTATTTATTATCTCAGAAACTAATAGTGGGTATGTGCAAAGATTTAGCCATGAGGCTGTTTATGTAAGTGTTTTATAAAAGGTAAAAATCAGAAATAACCTCAATATCCAACAAGGGACATTGGTCAAGGAACTCATGTTGCGAATGTATAACAGAACATTCTAGCTATCAAAGAACTAAATAGAGTTGAGCAGGATTGAGGGCTCCCCTATCCATGGGCCTGGGCTCAGTGGCTCTTCTCTCCCTCTGTGGAGCTGGTGCAAATAAGCTCTTGGAACAATGTTCCCCTTACATGTCCCCACTGAAAGAGATGTATACACTCTCACCTAATCCTGGCTCCACCCTTAGGGGTTTCCCTGCCCAGGAAGAAAGGTCCATAGTAAAGATAAGAATTCCCCTAAATTGGGGTGCCGGGATGGCTCAGGCAGTTAAGCATCTGACTTAATTTCAGCTCAGGTCATGATTTCAGGGTTCATGAAATTTGGCCCCATGTCAGGCTCTGTGCTGATAGCATGGAGCATGTTTGGGATTCTCTTTCCCTCTCTCTCTGCCCTTCCCCAACTCGTGTGTGTTCTCTTTCTCACTTTCTCCCCCCCCCTCTCAAAATAAATAAACATTAAAAAAAGAGTTCCCCTAAGTTAATTTATAAATTTAATGTCATTTTAATAAAACTCTCAGTGACTTTATCTCTTGGAACATAGAAAACTGTTTCTATGGTACTGAAATTTTCTGGTAGATTAAATGGTTAAGTCTAGTCGAAAGCTTTTGAAAAAGGAAAAAAATGATGTGGGGAACTTGCACTAACAAGTCATAAAACATACTATGAATTCCCCAGCAGGGTTTTTTGTAAAGATAATAAAACATAACTTGTAAAGTTCCTGGGAATTGCTAAATGGCAGCTGATACTATTTTATCCTGGTGTAGCTCTGATAAAAATTGTGGGGTTGGAGGTACAATAAAAGCAGTGCCCGTCTTCCCATCTCTGCTGTTGAAATAGGGAGTGAGGACTTCTGTGTGGGAAACTTTGGTTGAGGACCCAAAGAATGTTCAAGGTTTGAAAGAGCAGCAGAGGAGAGTGATCCTGCTCAAGGACAAGTGTGTCGATGGCCAAATAAAATTAGAACTTATTGATCAATATACATTGCTCTACAATGCTGATTCTCTAAGTGCTTGACCCTGGGAAAGTCACTTAACCTCTTAAAACCTCTGTGCTCTAATGTGCAAAATACGGATTAGTAATTAGCGTCTATAATATTGCTGTGAGCAATAAATGGTAGTGCATGTAAATTGCCTGGCACATCAGGCGCATGTCATAAGCAGTAGCAATGATTCGTTTTGAAGCACACAGTTGGTTTTGCTGGGCTATGCAAGGCAGGATGACTGAGACAGGGGACTGAGGACTCTAAAGTCCTGGGTTCCAGATGTGGTGAGGAATACAGTGGGGATTGAATCGCAGTTTTCAATCATGGAATTATCAAGAAAGTTGGGGATGATTCTCTTGATATTTCCAAGAACACTAGTAGTCATGTGTGTGGCCTTTGATTCACCAAAGTCAAGATCAAGCTTGTCCATGTATTGAATGTTGTTCACTGGTCAATAGCTCTGCTCTGGCCACAGAGGTCTCCCTCTGCCCTTTCATTGATGAAATCCTGCAACTCAAACCATCTATCATGTCATTTTTCATTGCAGACACACCATTTTAACGTTGCAGGAGTGGACTGATGGAAGAATCTATTTCTTGTTGACAGGCCCACCCTTGACATTTCTGACCAAGGCAAGTGTGTCAATGGGGGACAAATGCTAGCATCTTAAATCAAATACAGCCATCCTTACTATTCCAAGATTCCATATTTGCAAATCTTTCTACTTGCTAAAATGTATTTGTAACCCTTGGATCAATACTTGTGCCATTTTTATGACCATTGGTATGTTCCCAGCTGAGGTAGAAAAAAGCGATATCTTTCTGTTTCAACTCTCATACGAAAAAAATGTCCTTTCTAAAGCTTAGTTAGTGTCACGTTTTGTTTTTTGTTGTTGTTTTTTTTTTTTTTTCATTTTTGTGCTTTTGTTGGGGATTTTGCTGTTTAAAATGACCCCCAACAGTAGTGCAGAAGTGCTGTCTGGTGTTCCTAAGCAGAGGAAGGCTGCAAAGTACCTTAAGGAGAAAATGTCTGTGTTACAGAAGCTTCCTTCAGGTGTGAGTTTTACTGCTGTTGGCCATAAGTTCAATGTTGATGAGTCAACAGTATATATTAAGTAAAGTGTCTTCAAACAGAAACACACACAAACAAGGTTATATATTGATCAGTTGATAAAAAGTGTCCAGACGCTCACGGGAATATAACCCTGTATCTCCCCTAGGAGCAATGGTTCAGTATTCTCTAATTCAGTGTTTGTGGTGACTTTCTAGAATATAACCACTGTGAATTAGAAGACTTGACTGTATCTTCTTCCTCCTACTAAGGCAAATATACTTTCAGAATGTCCTGGAAGGTAGGTTCAAATGGCAACACCTATGGAGAGCTGGCTCTTGGCTGCAGCTCACTTCTCCCTTTTCACCCCCAGCTCCATTGTGTGCCTGTGTCTGAACTGTGGAAGCCACAGGTCCAGCTCTGCACACAGCCCTGTAAACCACCCTTGGCTGCTTCCCAGGCTAAAGTGGGCAGACACAGGGAGAGGGCAGGGCAGGCTTGGGAAGCAGTCTCTGGACCACCTGGGCAGGGCATGTTGGGGCTACAGTACTGGAGTATGGTCTAGAAGGTTGAGGGGCATCACCTTGGCTTCATAGATTTCTAGCCATATCCAAAGTGAGGGCTCTGAAGGTCAAGGCTGAGGTTGTTACTGCCTGCCGGAACAGCTGTTAACCAGAGTTTTAATGCTGTTGGCCATGAGTTCAATACTGATGGGAAAGCGGGAAAAGCGTCGCCTGCCCATCAGTGTAATTTTTTTATTTTTTTTTATTGTTTCTCAGGTGACTAGTCCAAAGCAGTGTGCAGGGACCTTGTGCCCAAGGCACAAGAGTCTTGTTTTTCCTGCTTTGTTTCAGCATTTTCTCCTCTAGGTTTACAGCTGCTGCCACCACTTGAAGCTATCTCTTCCAAATGTGGCTATGAACTCTTCTCATACCACAACATTCTATGAACTCTTCTCATACCACAACATTCCTGAGTGGTCGGTCGCAGGGTAATGAGCCTGAAGAGGAGGGTCTCTTTTTTCTCTTACTATTTATCCTAATGTGACAGGACCCCTCCTGTCCTTTATGTGGGCAGCAGGCAGTGATTAAATCAGCAACTCCGCAATTACCAGCTAACAGAAGCAACGGTATTAACTTGGGCGTCATTTTTGCAAGTAATTGAAAAGAGTGTTCCTGAGATGAATTCTAGGAGGAACTTTTTCTGGAAGCAATCTCTGGAGGGTTTCCAGATCTGAGTTCTGAAGGAGGATCCCAGCTGTAAGACTGGAGACAGCTGCAAAAGGAATAATAATTTTCAGTGCCTTGATGTTGGTGTGTTCACATTTTATTGGTACTGGATCTCTCATTGGTTTCCTCCTAGAAAGTCAGGAAAGAAGTTGTACCAGCTCACTCACGGGATTATGAAATTAGTTTGGGGGCTCCTTACCATAGCTGAGCATAGGACAGTGTTAATTAAACTGAGGATCTTTGTTTTGTGAACTGGGGACTAGCGTCCTTGAACAACTGTGTGTCCAGGTTTGCCCCACAGGTAAAGATTCTGGTTTGTTTCAATAACTGCATGTCCTAATTTGGGGAAGAGGGAATATTGTCAACTGAATTATCAAATATGCTTTTGCATAGAAGCCACATTAAGCATTTTATTAAAAGCTTTATAATATGAAATGGAGAATTTTAGAAGCAACATTGTAATTCAGAGTAGCATTTGAATATTGTTGCCTTGCAGAGAGGTTCTCTTCCTTCTTTGTCAGAAAAGGAAGTTTATTACAAGCGGGGAGGAAACATGGCTTTGGCATTCAACAGCTGGGAAACTGAATAGGTGCTTAAACCCCGCCACGCCTCCGTTTCCTAATCTGTGAAAGGAGCATACAGTGGGCATTAAAAGCTGGTTGTAAAGGGCAGGTTGGGCACGTGTAAAGTGTGTGTCACATAAGAGTGTTTGAAGTCATGTAATGAATGGTATGGGTGCCAACTCTTTGCCCAGCCCTCACTTTCATTTTTGGCTGCCTCTTTAATCTTGGGATATTTCCTGGTTTTAGACCATTTGCAGAGAGTCAACCTGCCCACTTTGCTTTATCACTGGGTCCTCACACTGCCCTGAATTTTTGCTTCTTACTGGTCTTGGGGGGGTCCACTGCTTCCCTGACTTTTCCAAACTTCCTGTATGCTCCAGGTTGGAAGGAGGGGCTTTTCCCTCTTCCTTGCCTTCCCTCCCATCCATCCCATGGAGGAGCTTCATCTGATTGAAAAGTTGGAAGAAACAAACTGCACAGGCCCAGCTTAGACTGTTTTAAATCCTTTAGCTGGTGAGCTGGCCTCCAGGAGCAGCGGTGTCCTTCTGTCCTTCCAGGGTGTGCCATTCGCAGGTGGCACCCCCACCCCACGTGTGCTGGGGCGCCCACTGCCTGCGGGGCAGCCCCTCACAAAGCTCATCTGCCCACAGATATAACCTCTATCCTCCAACCTGGAGTTTCACTAGCACCCCCCTCCCCCCAACAGTCCCGTTTCCACAACCATCCTGGCATATTGGATAAGATCTCTGGCATCAGAGAAACTGGGTTAAAATTCGAGCTTTGCCACTGATGTGTACATTTTGCAAACACCTAGACCCTGCTGGGCCTTAGTTTCTCTTCTAGAAGAGGGGGACAATAATAGAATCTACTTCTTAGGTTAGTTGGGAGTATTCAATGGGTTAGTATATACAAAACACTTAGAACAATACCGCTGGTAAGTAGTAAACAAGTGTTAACTAATTGCCACTTCCTGGTCAATATTTTCCTCAACTTTTTCAGAACTTGCTGAGAGAAGGTGGCTGGTGGACACTGGGACCCTCAGAGACCAGTTCCTCCTCCTCCATGGGTCCCGACCACACCCCCACTGCTCCTGAACCAGGCTCCCTCCTGACCTCCCCACTTGCCTTGGCTCTAATTTCCATGGATTTCTGCTTAAACGCATATACATTACTTTTTTCATTTTTCATAGATTATTCTCTCTATCGAAGAAGAAGGGAACAAAAGAGAAATTGAGCATTATTGCCCTCTGTCATTAGTTGTCATTACACCATTCACCCTGACTCTGGGCCTATCCCTTCCACATCACGTTACTAATTCAAAGAGAGTTAGTACACCTCTGTTTCTTTTGGCAGTCTTCATAAAATTCTGTTCTCCCTGCATTCCAACCTTCAGGAAACCATTCTTGGAGATATGAGCCTCTGTTTGGTAATTATCTTTGGCTTTTTGCCCTCTATTAATCTTTAGCAGGCTTCTTTAATTTTTTTTTAATTTTTTAAAATTTATTTCTGAGAGAGAGAGAGAGCAGGGAGGGTCAGAGAGAGAGGGAAACACAGAATCTGAAGTAGGCTGCAGGCTCTGAGCTAGCTGTCAGCACAGAGCCCAACATGGGGCTCAAACCCACGAACCATGAGATTAGGACCTGAGCCAACTGAGCCACCCAGATGCCCCAAGCAGGCTTCTTTAAAAACTGAGCTCTTTAAGGAGACACTGTGCCCCCATGCCCCTTTATATCCCCTCTTGGGAAACCTTTATTGGCTGAGTGCTATGTGCCAAGGCTATGGGAAGGTAAGGTACCTCTTGCCCCAGGAGAATGTGCAGTTTAGTGGTGCTTATTTCTTGTTCCAAGCAGTCCCACAGGGGTCAACAAGGAGAGGGCATGTGTGTGTTAGGATCTGTGTGGTTGGGGTTTTACTCTACTCCAACATCATTCCAGAACTCTTCTGCTTTTCTTTGTCCTTTATATTGGGTTTCTGTGTAAGATTCCATCCAAAGAAAGGATTGCACTTTTTTTTTTAGTTTGAAAACCATTGACCTAATTTTTTCCACTGAATTTATGCAGAATGGCTTTTTATAGTGGTTTGGCTCTCCCAGCTTGGTCTGGACCAATAGGATGACTGAGGAGAGTCTGGCCAAGGCATTGGCACCAGTCACACACAGAGTTGAACAGCGCCAACCTCTGATGTTGTCCCCCAGCTGAAAGGCTTACCTTCCATGTTGGAGAAAGACCTTTCATGGTCCAGTCTAGTACTATTTGTGGCAATACACAGGATTTTTTAGGGGAGGAACCATATATAAATTGATCCCAAAGGCAATCTCTGAAGAGTTCCAAAAATATTTTAAGCAGTGACAACACTGTTGAAATAAGTTTATGGGCCCCTAAATATGCTAGAAGCTCTAAAATAAGCTCTCAAAATCTTTTAGGACACATGATAACAAACTAATTTTCCAAAGGGCAAGGGACTGGATTTTGCTTAATTAACTTTGTGAGGTGTTTGTTAAGGCAAAACCTCAGAGATCTAAGATAAGCAGTCTCAAGCAATTGCTAAATCACTGAACTATAAAAAAGCATCTACTGTAACAGACCAGACTATCTGGCTTATTCTGCTTTTATAAAGATATTTAAAAGATCCATATGTTTGCTTGTACAAAGAAGATTTCTGGAAGATGCTCTAGAATGGGAGTTTCATGAGGCAAGCCTTTCCCCCCCTGCTTTGTTTTATTAATGTGTTCCTGGTATGATGCCTGGCCTATGACACGTATTCAATAGATATGTGTTGAATGGATGAATTCACAAGAAAATGATGATAGGATGGTGGTTAGCCTGGGGGGTGGTTAAGACTGGAGGTGGAAGTATTACTTTTCAATTTATACCCAGCTATGGTATATCTACGGGGAGGATGGTGCTTCTCTCCTTGCACTTTTACCTTTACTCATAGAAAGGAAGAAACTTCAGCTTTCCTTTTCGTTGTTGTCCATTGCCCTTATGACCTCCACCTCTGCCACACTGAGGAGAAATGTACACTGTTGGACCTTGCATTCTTAGCAAGTGGGATTTAGCTCTTCCTCTTTGGGTTCCCATCCTCATTGTCTTGTGATCCTGGCCTCACTTGGAGAAGTAGATGTGGCCATAATTACACTTTCAATTTCAGCTTTCCTACCAGTTCCTTCCTTGCTTATGGGGCTGGATGGAAGTGGACACTGGAATTTCTTCTTCAAATATGGCATTTTATTTATTTATTTTTTAAAGTGTATTATTTATTTTTGAGAGAGAGAGAGAATCCAAAGCAGGCCTCACACTAGCAGTACGGAGCCCCTATATGGCACCTGAACTTGCAAACTGTGAGATCATGACCCGAGCCAGAATCATCAAGAGTCAGATGCTTAGTCAACTGAGCCACCCAGATGCCCCAAATCTGGACATTTTAGGTTGAAGTAAGGTAGTGTAAGAAAACTTTGGGATTAATAAGTTATACTTTGTTTCCCATTTGGTTCTTGTCTTTCTGTGCATTGTTCCCAGAAAAGAACTACAGAGTGGCCTGTGATAGTTTTCAGGAACTCCAAACCCATCCTAATCCCCTGATGATGTAGTGTTTTTATGTATTTAGTTTGCCATGTGCATATATTATTTTTGAATAAGAGTATGGATCAGAATGTAATTAACAGCATGAAGAGGGGCACAGAGAGTGGTTTTTCTGTCCACCTACAACAGAATAATCATTTTTCATAAACTCTGTTGGAGGAAATTTGCATTTATATACAGGAGAGACAATAATAATTGGCTGGCAGAACAATTTGGCATTAAGAGGCTCTTTGAGAAGACTGGTTGGGATCATTAAATGGTTAAAATAAAAATGCAAAAGGGCAGTGTTACAGTGAGAAACTTTGCAGTCTGAAACTGAGACTAGGAAATTCAATGGGGAGGTTGGGAGAGAGGAGTCAATGCAATAGAAGGTCTGAAAAAGGATCACAATACTGGCACACACATTCCAGAGGAGTTGCTGCACTAGGAATTGAGTAAGGATGAACTCTTTTGATCTTTGGAGATGATCTCTGCTCTGTGTGCTAAACAATACTGTGTGCTAAGCACAGAAACTTTTGACCTGTGTCAGCCCAATGAGAAAGTACTATCATTATCCCATTTTACAGATGAGGAAATGAACACAGATTGAAGCTGAGGCTACACACTGCTAAGGGCAGAGGTAGGATCCGTGGTGTGACTTGTATGGCCTCCAAAGAGGCAACTGTGTACCCCTGTCCCCAAAACTATATTCTATGATGTCATTTGGCAGCTTGATATCTGTCAGTGTGGGAGAATTTACACCACAGAAATTGGCAAATACTGTACATGGTGATATTTAAAAGAATTTTTTTCTCTGAGGTGTGGTTGCTAAACATTTACTGACACATCACTGGATAGGCATACACACACACACACACACACACACACATACGACTCTCTGGAGCCAGAGTGGAGGCTGAGACCCAGGCCTTGACTGCTGGTTCCCACCAAAACTGAAGACCATACCTGTTTTGGGTTCTGTTCCCAGGGTGGGGCAAGGAGGTGGAGGTGAGGGGGAATAGTTGGGCAAGGCTCTTGAGATACAGCCCCCAGACTGACAGACAGACATGCAAATGCCAGACTGAAGCACGTGTAATATAGACTGTGTATGTTTACAATGTTGTATATAAATGGGACAAACCTTCGACCCCCACTCCACCCTCACCCCTTTGGTTGTGTGATTTTCTTCTTCTTCTTTTTTTTTTTTTTTTTTTTTTTTTACAAATAGTTTATTGTCAAATTAGTTTCTACATAACACTCAGTGCTCATCCCCAAAGTGCCCTCCTCCATGCCCATCCCCCCCTACCCCCCACATCCATCAGTCCTCAGTTTTTGTCAGCATTCAAGAGTCTCTCATGGTTTGCCTCTCTCCCTTTCCCCCACCATTTCCGCCCTTCTTCTCCCCCTTGTTCCTCCGTCAAGTTCCTCCTAATCCTCCTATACGTGCAAACATATGATATTTGTCCTTCTCTGCCTGACTTATTTCGCTCAGCATAACACCCTCAAGGTCCATCCATGTTGCTACACATGGCCAGATTTCATTGTTTCTCATTGCCATGTAGTATTCCATGGTATAGATAAACCACATCTTCTTGATCCATTCATCTGTTGGTGGACACTTAGGCTCTTTCCATGTTTTAGCTATTGTGGAGTTCTTCTTTTTTTTTAAGAACACCTGGAAGCAGTGCCCCCTTTAGGGCTGGCTGGGGGCTCGGCCCATCCACCTCTCAGGGTGCCTCCCTCTTTCTCTCCCATGGTATCGCTTCTCTCTCCAACGTGCTCAGTATTCAGTGGTATATATTTCTTCACCCAGACATGGGACATATGCCCCCAGGGACACGATTCTTTCCTTAGTCTTAGCTCCTGGGGCTCTTTATAAGGAGTTGGGGGAGAGGGGAGACACAGGAAATGCGAACTGAGCTGAAGCAGAGGCTGAGATTGGGGCTGGATGAGTATGCTCCTGGCTGCCCAGCTGTCTATCAAGAACCATTCCTGGGATTAGAACTGCTGTTCCCAGGGAAAGTGGTCTCCCCCGCCCCTCCCATGGGCCCCACGGTGTGATGCCATGTCTGTATATACTATGCAAATGTACTTGTCTTTTCTCTTTGTAAACTACATTTGACATGGATTAAACCAATATAAACAAACAAACAAACAAAAACCCAGGCAGTTTGATTCCAGAGCGTTTTGGCAAAGATGAATGTTTTCATGCCAGGTTATTGACAATAGTATCAATTTTTTTACTGTGTCTGTTACTTTACTCTGGGTATTCCGTTTCAGTGAAATGTACCCTAACTGATTCCTAGCACTTCCTCATAAGATTGTTATGAGGATTAAATGAGATGGTGTATTGGAACCACTTAGAATAATGGTTTCCATAGTAAATGTTAGCCATGGAACAACGCAAGGAGAGACAAGGCCCTCATGTCATTATGGCCTCTCTATTTCACATTATTCTTCTATCTTCATAGAAAAGAATCAGTGGCAAAACTGACCATGTCTCCATTTTCTCTCTCTTCCATAGTCTGTATCCCAGGACAAAACCTAAATTAGTTAAAAAGAGAAGTCATCAGGATAACCCAGTGATGCTGGCCTACAAATGAGTTATGCCACTTCCAAGCTCTCTGAAAAGAAAGCCTGAGCACCTACAAACTTTCATTTCCCTTGGGATGGTCTCCCATCCTGAGTCTGCACTCCACTGCCCACCCTCTGTGGGGATCCAGGGAGTAGAGGCACCCCCATGACGACTGTGACCATCACAGCCCTTAGCATGGACAAAGATCCCTCATCACCAGGAAGGTCATGGTCGTATTTCTGAGCAGCCACAATGAAAATTGCTGCGTGCTAAGTGGATGTCAGGCATTTTACAAAACATTTAACAGGAAGTGTTTTATCTTTATTATCCTAGAAATAATCTGAGTGATTTATAGTAACTGTCCCTATTTTTAAGAAGAGGAAACAAAGATGCAGATGTTGAATTACAGCCTTGAGATCATGTGGGTGGCAAGTGGCTAAAGGAATTTGAAGTCTGTTACAGTTTGACTCTAGCTTTCTTGTCCCCAGTGATACCATCATGCTACCTGAGGAAATGGGGCTAAATGGGAAGTCCTGGGGCTCCCAGGCTATGAGAACATGGTTACAGAAGAATTTCCACTGAAGAGCTCCCCTTGAACCACTGTTGTCCATGACCTTCTCTGACCACTAGTCCCCCTAACATATTGCCTTGGCTTTGGGTCACTTAATACACTCAGCCTTACAGACATCTATTCAATATTCTCCTGTGCCTCATTTCCACTACTACCTTCCTCTGCCTCTAACCCAGATGATGTGGTTGTATTTTGGCTCTTACCTGTGCCTTCAATGCTGTCAACCAGCATATTTTATGAACTGCCTATACTCTTTAGCTGGTCAAAACCTGACTCCTTCTCTGAGGTATCTACTCCACATCTCAGCCAACGTGTTAACAATACATTACGATCAAAGAACTTGGGCATTGTGCATCTAAAGACAGAGGTTTATTTTATTTTATTTTATTTTATTTTATTTTATTTTATTTTTGTTTAAATGTTTTATTTATTTCTATGAGAGAGAGAGAGACAGCGTGAGCAGGGGAGGGTCAGAGAGAGAGGGAGTCACAGACTGAAACAGGCTCCAGGCGAGCTGGCAGTCAGCACAGAACCCGACGCGGGGCTCGAAACCACGAACCGCGAGATCATGACCTAAGCGAAAGTGGGACGCTTAACCGACTAAGCCACCCAGGCGCCCCTAAAGACAGAGGTTTAAAATATTTTATTAGGGAACATACATCAATATTCAACAACATTTAAATATTATGGCATCCATATTTAGGACAATATAAATGCTTATAACTTGAACAGTCACTTTGTTAAACAAATGAAATAAATTCCTTTTAAACAACGGGCTATACGATTAATAAAGTATATTTTTCAATAATTTATTCATCTGCTTAGTCATATGTACATTTGTTTTCTTCAAAAAAAAAAAAAAGAGAACCAATGTGATTGTTTACCACATCGTATCATAAAACAAATGAACCTGTAAAAATGGCATGTAGAAAATTCAGAAACACTTAAACAGCACATTCCAAAGATACTGAATCCATTTAAAAGGAACTAGATGTTCCAGAAGCAGTTGCAGTCAGCCTGGGTGTCATATATATGCATCGGTACAAAATACTGCAGCAAATTCAAGTATAACAATTCACACACATGAACATGTTTATCTGACTTAGGAGCGAATTCTCTCTTTTAGAGCATAAAACACAATCAAACTCTCAGCAAGGTTAGGATAAATTTTATTTGTTACACGGAGGGAAAGGTCATGATGTCAACTCAGTCAACCAAATACTGAAACCCAGAGAAGGTGGCGTGGTCCACAAACACCGCATAGTTAGAAAATATCCCAACAGGGACCATATTCATGGCAACAATTGTAAGGGTTATAGGAAAAGCATAGCAGCGAAAATCAGCCAGTCAACCCACATTTTCTTCTCTGGCAAAGTGGAAATGCCATGTTTGTATTTTTAACACATCTAATGAGTAGACAGGCAAAAAAGTTGCCATAAGCCAGGAAATGTCACGGGGTTCATCTTTAAACGGCATCAGCTCTATTTGCTAAAATACAGTTTTAATTTCACAGACAAAGTGAACATCCAGAATTATTTTCTTTAGCCCCAGCCAGTCAAGGCATTCCCAGTCGCTCATTGATTGTAGAAATGCAGCTCCAAGGTCTTCATTTTTGTTTCAGTTTCTCCCACCACCTCTACTGCAGCTGACTTGCAGGTCTGGTACAGACCCTTCACTACTATAGCAGGGTCCTGATACAGCATAAGATACCAACCCTCCAATGATGGATGATGTGAAAGCCAGCCTTGGGGGGGGGTCTATAGTGATCCATTTATTTTCTGCATGGGGGGTTAGGGAAAACTCTTTTAATATTGTACAACATTTCCTCGCTAAAAGCAGTTCCTCAATTTTCAAAAATGCTCAATTTGCATCCTGTAAGATTTGCTTGCAAAGACCTCCAAAGCACTTGGTTATTCTTAATGATTAGCCACTTTGTGTTCATCAAATGTTTATTTGCACAATGAGAAAGAAATAGACTTTTTTCCCCCTGTTTAGCCATCGCTTTGTAATGCTATGCTAAGTCTTGAAGACAAAGAGAATCAGACAACTGAGGAACTAAGGCCTTTCGATATTCAGCCAAGCCAAACATAGGAGCTTTATCAGGAAAGCCGCTGGCTCATTATTTTGCTAGCTCTTCCTTGGTTCATCCTTGGCTTAAACAGAGTAAGAAGGAAACCAGGCATGGTTTTCCTGCATGGAACTGGGGGAATGGATTTTGCAGAGCCAACTGGTCACCATGAAATGTGAGGCTGATTTCCATGTGCCCTGGCAGACTGGAGGGAGAGGCAACCCCAGCACATGCCTGAGGTTCACCAGTCCCTGGGCCTTTGCACGGGTTCATTTCTTACTTACTAGGACAATGCCCTCTGTTTCCCACTCCATTTTGTCCTCCAAGATCCAAATGAGAGGTCTGCCCTTTTTGAAAAGCTGAACTCTGAGGGTGGCTTTGGTGCCTTACACCTCTCTTGGCCTCATGTGAATTCTTGTGTCACAGAGTTTACCATGTTCTATTCTAATTTTTGACTTTCCTGTCCTCTCCATAGACCACAGGGACCTTGAGGGTGGGGACCATGCCTCTACCCTTGTTTCCTCTACTGTCTGGACCTGAGCCTGGAGCTCTCACTGAATATTACAGAATGGACACAGGAGCGAAAGAACTGCTATCAGCAATGACAGCTTCCTTTGGAATAAGGTGACTTAGTTTTGCAGTATGGCCTCTTCTACTTTAACGAACATGCTAGAATTATTTGAAGGACACAAAGGGAGCTTCAGTGTTTAATTTTGAAGAATGTAACAGAGGAAGTTGTACTAAGCTGACTCTCAAAAAACTGCACTATTTCTCCCCTAAATCTGTTATTCTCTCTTATTTTTACATCCACACCCACTCCTTCAATCATGATTGTCATGTTCCTCTTGTAACGATAAGAGTAATATATTAGACTTGGATCTTAGTCAGGTGGATGCTTGACAAAGAGGTACATTCATATGGCAGGTAAGGCTAACAGATTTTTGAGGTGGATTCTAAAGACAGTGGGTAGCAGGAAGGGAGGCTGGGCTGGCACCCCCGTCATTTGACCACGAAGACAGCACTCATGGACATGAAGCTGGCTTGATGTAATGAGTGTATGTTGCCTCAAAGAAAAAAAGGCACATTGACCTTTAATGAATCACATTAATACTTTCAATATATTAAGCATCATGTGTCAACATGACCAAAACTCTAGAGTAAGAATTCTTACTACAAACCCAATGTATCCATTTTCACAAGTCAACATGACTAAAATTCTGAGGAGTAAAGAATTCTTACTACAAACCCAATGTATCCATTTTATCAAGTTCATACTTTGGTAGAGCTGGTTCTTTGTAAACTGAGGTCCACATTTATTTCCCTGTTGGCCAACCCAGTCCCATTGTGCTCCCTATGAGGCAATGTTCTCAGTTTTCCTTCCCCTAGCACTGAAAGCATGAAAAAACTCTTTGTCATTTGCAAAGGCCAGCACCGACCTTGCCACAGCCTGGCTTCTCAAAACCCAGAAGACCGAAATAGCCAGAGACTGTGTTTACACAAAGCAGAGTTGTGCCAAGAACTTCATCCCCAAAAGTGACATTTCCCCTCCGTTTAAAACAAGTTTGAGATTCCGAGTCACAAGAGACCATTTGGCCCAGAGATGGCAGCAGGTCTCTGTCAAACACAGCCTCTGAGGATAGCTGCCGGTCCCATACAGACTGAGTCATGGTGGGCGGAGCTTGCAGTATGGATTTTACTGCCAAGCCACTTGCCCAAAGGGTCACAGAGATCATTTAAGGGGGTCCACAGAAATGCCAGAGCACTCACTGGCAACTTGAAATTAGAGCTGAGTTTGACTTGGTATTCCCGTGATGTGGGTTTCAATTCTGGCTGAAACTGAAACTGCTTGTGGGTCATGGCTGGGAATTTGCTGTTTTGTATTGTATACACTTCTGACAGCCACCCAGGCCTGATGGTACCCTATTTCTTTAGACGGTTTTAAACCCAAACTGTGCTTCAAATGTTCTACTGTTTTCCAGTGGTCAAAATTACTTCTCTTTCTTATAACACCATTTATGTAAACACACACATCCCTTTTATATAATTACTGCATGCTATATAGTGTCTTTTATAGAACCACCATGATTAAAAAATTCTTCCTATTGCCAAGTAAGTAGTTAATTTGAGAAAGATTGCAATTGCCAGCAGTAGGTACTCTTGTTCTAGGCTGTCTATAATCTGAGAACTTGGTGAAAAGCTATAAATACAGTGAGTGTGATTTTTAAAAATTAAATCAAAATGCTCTGGTAGAGAAATTTCCAACCCCAAGAAAATAGCATAATTGTGGTAGATGGTGGGGTGTGGGGTGCACATAACTGAAACTCGAGATTTGATGCCTGCATTCTAAATTTAGAAATGATAGCAGCCAAGCAATGGTACAACACTTCTTGTGACTTTCTAATGAAAGAGCAATTAGTGTCTTGAGCTGTTGAAGACCCACTTCTGGGAACAGAGCAGTCTGAACTGGGATGGAAAACAAAGGAAAGTGAAAGACTTATTCCATGTTTGCTATATGTAGAGTTCTCAGTGCTTTAAGATACATTAAAGGGGATATAATTTATAATAATGTTTTATTTATACAGCATTTGGGAGGGGGAAATGAAGACAGGGCAAGAGTGCTAGCATTTATTGGGTGCCTACTAAGATTTCATAAATTTTATCAGCCCATGAGACATTTTCGTGTGCACTAGTTCATTTGCTTACCCCATTTCACAGGTGAGAAAATGCAGTCAAGAGAGGTCAAATGACTTGGCCAGGATCACTTAGTTAGCCTCAGAGATGGGGGCCTGAAATTAAGCCTAGGCCTGTGGCTCCCAGGCCACGGCTCTTCTCACAAGCCTACTGATGAGACTCCATTAGTTCCCCTCCTATGATTGGCTTCCACTGGAGCTGGTAAGGTCAGGCCAAGCCAGTGGCCAGCACAGGTGAACTGTAAGAAGAGGTACCAGAAGGCTCAACTCTTTCCAGTCTTTGTCTTTTTCCTTACTCTCTACAGACTTTTTATCCTTCTCAGACCCCTTTTTCTGTATTGTTTCTCTGTAAAAATGTTTCTTGTGTAATGTGCCTGTAAAATCTTACATTTTAACCATATCTGAACGGGCAATGGACTTGGCACAGAGTAGATGCTCTAAATGTAATTTCTCATACTTGATCTCTGTATACTTTATTGAAGTGCATTGTACGGAGCATGCTCATTTCATTGTCTGCAACTGGGTTAAGTAGGTGTGGTGTTACTGGAAAGAGGGCTGCCTGTGACTTATTATACCCCAGAGACAAAAGGAGCTATTTTCTTCCCTCCACATCTGATGAAGAAAGCATGTGTTTTGATCAGGCTGTAAAAGCTGAAGCAAAATTTCTGTTGCAGAATGTCAGTGACTGTTTGCTGAAGTTTAGGGATCAGCGTCACATGCGATGTTCACAGAGGGAGTCAGAAGGTCAGGTGAGCTGCTGGAGTGGAGGACAAAAGCAAGCATGGGTCCCCACTTTGTAATCCAATTAGTCTGTAATCAACATTTACATCTCTTAAGAAAGTATGTAGACAACTAATAATTGTTATTCGAACATTTGTAATGCTTTTGTTTTGTTCTTACAAATATTTCATCACCTTACTTGAATAGCCTTCTTGTCAGATTGCATTTGGGCAGCCTTATTTTTGATTAAAGCTACCTATTCATCAATGCTCCCTCTCTCTCTGTTCTTTACAATGACTGTCACCTCTGCTAGGACACAGGGGCTGGGTGCGGAGGCACTGTGGACTGCAAAGTGTTTGTCCTGATGTTCGCTCAGCTTTTGATTAATGAGCCAAGGGCCTCCCAACCACTGAGACTTCAATTAGCCTAGCTGCAAAGCTGAAACCTTTTCATGATGAAGATAAGGCTGGGTTTAGCAAAAGGAATGGTGACCAGACTGGGGAAGAAAGACAAGTTTCTTGTTGTTGTTGTTTTGTTTGTTTTTTAGTGGATAAATCAATAAACCATTACTACACTTGATCAATACACCCCAATGTTTTGGCATGGTTTTGGCTTAAATACACTTAATACTTTGCTCAACCCCCCTGGCTTTTCATGTGATGTTTTTCCTCCTGTAATTTCTAGATTGGATTGAAGCTGTTCTGAAGCACAAATTCTTAGCCAACAAGG
Organism: Hyaena hyaena; assembly: GCF_003009895.1. NCBI lineage: Eukaryota > Metazoa > Chordata > Mammalia > Carnivora > Hyaenidae > Hyaena > Hyaena hyaena. Next base: position 1,596,743 of record NW_024081001.1, read on the forward strand.
CTGTTCCATTGCAATAGATACTGTGGGGCCAAAAACCCTTCCAATAAGGGAAGTGCCCCAGGGAGGGGGCAGAGGGATGGGAAACCAAAGTGGCATTGTTCCTTGCCCAGAAAGCACAACAGTAGATGCTATGCAGTTAGAGCAATCCCAATCCTTCCAAATGAGGATAAATGTTCTTTGCTTCTCAGAGAGAATCAGGCAGAAAAGAAGACATCACTCCATGGCTGTCAGGGAAGCACAATGTGGGTGAACAATTTGTCTACAATAAAAGGCTTAGGTGGGTTGATGAAACAGAAATGGGACTGAATTTCTGAATAGAAGCAAGGTGACCAGGCTGATATACTCTGAAACCACATAGGGTGGGCAGCATCTCCCAAGAGGCAGGAGGAGCAGGGACTGGACACTACAGTCCTTGAGGACTGGGGGCAGGAATAGTAGGAGGGGTCTTCAGAAGGTCAGAATTAAAATGCCTGTTAGCAGGGAAGGGCCATCTACATCCTCACATCCAATCAAGTCAGTGTAGCTTCCTTTCCTCTACTCTTTCTAGGCTGGGAGACAGTGGAGGAAAAGCTACCCAAAGACTCGCTGGCATCCATTTTCTAAGCTGCTCCTAATGCAGGGCAGACATCATTGAAAGAGTGCGAACTCACCCATCACTGGGATTGGGACCCCGTGGTCATCTTAGCCTACAGTGTGCTCCTCAGTGATCCATTTCCTGGGACTGACTTGGTTCTGGTGGATCCTGCTGTTGGTTCTTGACCCCATCTTGCTCTGTCTCATTTTGCTCTCAGATTCTAGGTTCTGTCGCATGCATTGGTGGCAGGCTGCTTCCCTGAATGCAGATGTCTCCCAGGGAATTCTATGCCTGCCCTAAATCAAGATGGCAGCTAATCTGGGATTCCTCACTGCTGTGTTCGGCACCCTTGATGAGAATCTCACTGTAACTTTTCAGAAGCGCGGTAACTATTACCTGAGCCTTCCTGGTGGATCATCTGGTACTTCCATGGTCCTAGAACTGGTCTTCCAGCCCCTTCTGTAACTAGTGCTTGGCTCTGATCCCATGTCCTTCCTCATCCCCTGTCTGCTTGCTTGCTCAGGAGGAGCCCTGCCCCTTAGGTGGGATCCCCTAGGGGCTGATACTGCTCCTGGCATCCAAAGTTAAGTTACATGATGGCTCCTGTCCTTCAGGAGTTTTAATCTGGCTGAAAGACAGAACCTGTATAGGCACAGTGTAAAGTACATTTTAAAGTGAAAAAATATATATATAGATAGATAGATTTCAAAAAGTAACAGAAAGATGAAAAAAGTGCACAATTCATTGTCAAACACAATTTAGAGAGAATTTGGAGAGGATGGTCAAGGAAGGGCTGAATCTGAACTTTGATTTGAGGAAAAAATTTTGGATAAGCTTTTATGGGCAGAAAGGACAGAGTGGGGAAGAAAATGTTATGACCTAAAATCCCCTACTCCCCCCACCCCATTTTATCTGTTGAAGCCCTAATCCCCAAGTCTTCTGAATATGATTGTGTTTGGACAAAGGATCTTTAAAGAGGCAGTTAAGGTTAAATGAGGTCACTGGGGTGGGCCCTGATAGAATCTATGTCCTTAGAAAAAGAGGAGACTAGGACACAGACACACAGAGGGAAGGTGATGTGTAGACACTGGGGGATGGTAGCCATCTGTAAGCCAAGGAGGGAGGCTGCAGAAGAAAGAACCCTGAAGAACCCTGACCTTAGACATTCAGCCTGCAGAACTGTGAGAGAATAAATGTCTGGTGTTGAACCCCCTCTGTCTGGGGTACTTTGCTGTGATAGCCCCAGCAGACTACTACAGGGTGATTACAAATCCATGAAACTGCATCAGTGGAAGCAAGAGCACACTGGGTAGGAGAGGACCCTCTGCACAGAGAAGAAAGTTTCCTGGCCCCAAGTTATGAGAGAAGAGAAGGCATCCATAAACAAGTTTCAGGAGCAGAGGGGCTCAGGGGGTGGGAGCACCTTTCACCCAGCTGAGTTTTGTTGAGTTTTTGCCTAGGGTGTACTTTTTTCGGGAACGATCATTGCTTAATGCTAACATGAAACAGGTTTACTTTGGGGTTAATCATGGTCTGGAAGGCCCTAAGGGCTAAGAGGAAAAGTGAAAAGTAAAGGCACACAGAGGCAAGAGAACAAACAACGCAGAAGAGAAAGAGGAGGTGACATTGTAGGGCTCAGTAAAGACTTTTGAAATGTCAGAGTGAAAGATGGCACTGGTAAAAGAGATGCTAACCTGTGGATAGGGAGAGAGAACACAAAACCATTCCTGAGCACCAGACTTAGTTTGCACCCTTCATTTGGAACTAATAGTATAAGAACAGAAAGACAGCAATGGGGGCACATATTCAAGTCCTTGGAGGGGGGTCTTAAGTGTACCTCACCCAGTGGACTCATCCCCTGTCTGGGGCTCCCTGGAGGCCCTGGGGATCCAAGCTTGCAGCATCAGGTCTAACTTGGGAAGGGGATGGAGGAACCAAGGGAAGCCCCCCTTGTCACCCAGAACACTGTACTGACTGTATCCCATGGGAACAGGCACCTTCTGGGGCAAGGGTACCTGTCCCATTATTCATTGATCATAAGTTTAAAAAAAGTAGAGGGTGGAATTATGGACAGTGAGAGGCAGGGATATGGAAAGGAGACTGGAAAGGAGAGAGGGAAAGGATCAAGATGGACGGGGATGGAGAAGGGAAGGGAAATGGCCACATAGTGGCATTCCTTGTTGTGCCCGGCATAGGAACTGGTGTTAGCACTGATATTCTTGGTATTGCTACATTATTATATATATTACGGATATAATTATTGATATTTCCAGGTCCTTCCCTACCAGTTCTGCACCCACTCCCATTCCATGCTCTACCCCCGGCCCTGCAGCAGTCTCATCTCTCATCACTGTGGACGTTATCCTAGGCCACCAGAATTGCACACCTTGTGTCCAACTGACAACGTGTTCCTCCCCCTTCCCTGCCCAGCAGGACTGGAGAGGGAACAGGAAAGGAAGTCCCTCTGATACCAAGTTAACTTCGAGAAACATGACTTCATTGTCGCAGGGGAGGGTTAAGTGTTTCCCCACAGCAGCACCACTGTGAGTCTAGTTAGGTCATGTCAGACCTAGACAAAAATGAAAAACAGGCAAATAAGAAGGAAAAGGATGAGGAAGAGAGGGAGGAGAAGTCCTGCTAGAATCTAGTATTTGTCTTTGGAAGGTGTCCTTCCTCTCCAGCACCTCTTTCTGTACCCTGCTTCTTGGGGATCCCCAGGGTGGACCCTCAAATTTCCTGGTGCAGAGTGTTGTGGTCTGAAGGCCTTCCCAGGGAGCCAATTGGACCCCCAAAGCCTCTGTGGACCCCCACTTCAGCAGGCTCCAGTGCTCTGGGAGAGATTTCATACGGTCATGGTCAAGTGGCACTCACTGGTTGTTGCTACTTGCGGAGTCAGATGGATCATGCTGGGAGGTTTTGCCAGTGGTGTGAGAAGCTGAAAGACCCCCTGGCCTCCCCTTCCCCTGCCCCCCTGTGGGCTCCCTGGGCTTCTGCAGCCTGCTTGTTCTACAGAACCCGAGAGTGGGGAGCAGTGATGGGTGCCTCCCTCTTGTCCTCGTGCCCAGAGAGCAAATCACAGTGATGTACTAAGGTATGTCTTTTGGGTGAGTGGGTTACATGGGGGAAGCCCCCCTTCACCCCCGCTTCAAGTATGAACTTGGCACTTCATGCAGGTTGGAAATACTAAGATAGTCAATTGGAGATGTATCAATGGCATATTTTTTAAAAAGATGCTTGTGAGCTGGACACTAAAATCCAACTGCTTAGCATTATTATTATTATTCCTATGCCATAAGCTAGAGATGGCATAGATCAAGGATGTCAAAGTAGAGTCTATGGGCTATATCTGGCCCATGGCCTGTTTTTTATGCTAGGACCTATTAACTAAAAATGGCTTCTACATTCTTAAGAGGATTGTCAAACAAACAAGCAAAAACAAACAAACAAAAAAAGATGCGTGACAGAGACTGTATGGCCCACAATGTCTCCAATATTAACTAGCCATTTACAGAAAAGTTTTGTCAGCCCCATGTGCACATTAAATATTTTTATTTTTTTATTTAGTCTGCGAACACCCTTCCCCTCCTCCACCTCTAACAATGCTTCTTGGCAAAACGCATTCTTGACTTTGCAACAGATGAACTTGGAACACACCCAGCTCCTAAGCTGGGGACTGTCTGTGCTTCTTAAGTATTTTTTTGTGTGTGTGCCAAATGCAGTGCCTGGTGTGGGCAGCTGTCGACAATGACAAAATGGTACTGTAACAACAACCCTCAGGCTCACCTGAACCTTCCAGAAACTCCCTTTTCCATCTTTGCATTCCTGAGGTCCTTAAGGTGTTAACCACTGCTGGTTCTACTTTAGAGTGTCACCCTATTGAGCAAGCCAAGAGTTCCCTGCCCTGCTTACTCCCTTGGCTCTGGTGCTACTTATCTAGGGAGAAAGAACAGAATCACATCTTCTTGTCCTTTAGCAGAGACAAATATGCACTGAGGAAAGCAGAAACAAATATGCACTAAACCTCTAGGACAATCTTGTACTGGCCAGCCACTAGCATGGATGTCATAGCAGAGAAGATGCCAATGGAACTGAAAATATGGATCAAAGATGAATGAGTGACATATGAAATTCATGGTCCCAAGAAACACAGTGTACTTTGGGGATACTGAGGGCATCACGAAAAGAGGAGTCAGAGGCTGGACATGGGGCTATTCAAAATCCTTAAATCTCTCTGTCCCCTTGTTTCTTCATGTGTTCAGTAGAGATAATACACCCTTCCTTCTCTCTGTCCCTCACAAGAATGACATGAGATAGGCGAAATTACCTGGGCAAGTACAAAACTTTACATAAATGGAAGGAAACACTAAGCTCACACTGGGACTTTCTGTTTTAGCTTCTTTTCTATTGCAGCTGAACACACCTGCTATACTTGGGTTTTTTAACAAGTTGGTGCCTTGATTATTTTTTCCTATAAATACAGTATGAATTTGCTCTTAGATTTCTTTTTACCTAATTAAGTCTCTATGTCTCATAGTTTAACGCGAAGCATTTCCAGCTCATGAGGTGGCTGCGTTGACTATAATATCGAGGGACAGTGATGTAATTAATAACTGGGCCACACGGAAAGGAAGGACAATCATTTTGTCTTTGGAAATGGAGAAGCAACCCGCTTCAGGTCAGTTCCTTGCTTATCAGTTGCAGCAAAGTATTACTAAACCATGCATCCTGCTTTGAGCGATGCCCAGGGTAGGTCTTCCCCTTCCTTCTCAACACTCCCCCCTGCCCACCACCATAACATTTCAGGTGGGAGACTCAGGAATTCATGTTGAAGTAGCAAAGAAGAAATGATCCTGCATAGGGCGGATGAGTTCCATCCTCAGCCCCCATGACATCTGGGTCTTGGGGAAGCATGAGTGAAGCCAGGTGGCTGGGAGCAATGGCAAGGGGCTGGGTGTCCTCTGCCAAAATCCTAACTTGCTTTTGCCAGCCCAGCCCCCAAAGTCACCTCACTTATTCATCTTGCAGGGACTTTGGAGGGCCAGGAGGCTACTGCTGTCATTGCTTTTTGAAGATGGTGGACCCCACAGCAGCCTGGGCTCAGCCCTGCTCCTCAGCACAGTGTGTAGACAAGGAGCAGGTGCCAACAGTGTTCCAATCAGGCTGGACCGGTGCTGTGTGCAGGCGGTTTCTTGATTAAAAGTCCTAATAGTATAAAAAGAAATCAGAGTAACAGTGAGCATACCTCTGATGCCTTCCTACTGGCCACCATTGCCTTCTTGTGGGTCACCCTAGTTTTGCTTGCAGAGTTTACCTTCCATGTGCTTGGGTTCCCTCCTCCCTTTGCTGATGAGCAGAGCTCTTTCCTTAATTAAGTCAACAAGCAGCATTTCTTTGGCAAAGGGACCTGTGCAGAACCAACCTCAGAAGCAAATGAGAACATTTGTGAAGCCGTGATCCAGTAGCTGTGATTAGTGAGCGAATGGTTACCTGCCCTGGCAAATAGTTCTAAAATGTTCTTGTTTCCCAGGCCGTGCCCAAGAGACCTACTGGACCAGAAGGTCTGCATGGCAGCTCCCTTTGAGGGAGTGAGGCAATCCGAGATACTCAGGGCATAAAGCTTTCATTTGCAAAAGGAAATCCAAGAACAGGTGGATTCCAGCTAATCCATAACCACAGTGGCCAACTGATTCTTCATTTTCAAAGGTGGCCTATGTGCCTGGCTACCTGGGGATCAGGATTCTCAGCCATTTCCCTGCAGGGACAGATGTGAAATTCACATGTTTGATACACTCTCTGGTCTCCATGTAATTCCTGGAGATACAGCAATGATTCCTCTTCTTCTCTCTCTTTGACTCAAATATATATATATATATATTTGATAATATATATATATATTATAATGCTGGAATACAGGGGAGAGTGATATTGTATTTGTTTTTGTCTGTTTTGAAAAGAGATAGACCTTCTGAAGTGTGCCAGTGTACTGTGGTTGGTAGTCAAGAACTTCAAACAGTACACAATGTATTTCATATCCACAACTAGGTTTTGCCATTCTGGGCTGATGCAGCCTCTTCTGCATTCTCTTATATGCCCATCTTCTCCCAGTGTGATAGAATTTGTCTTTCTTGCCAGTTCTGAATATCTTTCCGTGTTATTATCCCCTAAGAAATGTTGCAGTCTGAAAGGTAGAATTGTACACATGAAATCCTTCCAATTATGATCTGTTTTTGGGAGTTGTCTGGGATGGAGTTTGGCAGCATATCTACTGAGGTCAAATGTAAGGCAAATCTCAAAGAGACAAAACATTAAAACATTTGCGTATAGTTTAGTATCCTCAGCATACCCAATCTAAACTGGGGAGCATTCACCCCCACTGTTTAGGGGACAGAGGCACTGGGAGAAACAGGTAAGACCTCAGCATTATAGGCTGAATCGTGGTTCCTCCCTGGCCTACAAGTCCTTAATCACTCTTTTTTTAAAAAATAGTTTATTGTCAAGTTGGTTTCCTTAATCACTCTTAATGCTCAGATTTTTATCTCTAAAATAGAAACATGAAATTGCTATGAGGTTTAGAGATAATGGGGTACAAGACACCCTGCTGATGCCCAGCGCACCAAAGAACCTAACAAAAATGCCAAACATCGCAGTCCACCATGGATGGACAAATCCAGGTAAGTAGTGAGAGTTAGAAGCTTTAATATTTTGGAGAGTGTTAGCATACACCAAATGATGATGGCAGAATGGTCTTGGATGAGACCCAAGTGAGGCAAAATGAAGAACACTGTGACAAGCAACGTGCTTTCCTGAAATCCTTGCAATAGCTTGGGGAACTGTGTGAGTAGAGAGATTCAAGGTCTCACTTAATGCATGCAATCTGAACTGCAGAAGCAACTCAAATTTTGCCCATCTCATTATATCAAGTTGGTTTTTTGTGATGTTCAGACAGTCTCAAAACAACCGCTTTTTATAACACATTTGAGAAAATATTTTGACCACTGTTTCTCTGGATAAATTCTTCAAACTCTAAATAGAAGCAGTAAACATGTGAGTATAAATATGACAATCATTTGTTTAACTGTGACAATTTTGGAGAGTTTTTGGCACGCTCAAAGGTACAGAGATTTTTGTGGATGAGTAAAAAATAACTTGAGTATTGTTTATCCCACTTTGACTAAGTATTGGGTGACATTATCGATTTCTTGTAAAATTGGCATGTTTATATCTAATATCATGTTATGGGAAAGGAAATAAATGTTAAAGTTCACCTCCCTGGAGGGAGTGGGGTCAGTGAAGAGTGTAGCAGATAATTATTTATGGATAGTTTCACATGAATACAATTGTCATGGCTTTTATCTGATGACCAAAAGATTTTCTAGTTGTCTGTTTTGATTAGAAATAGCATTAATTCTGGCTTTCTGGTGATCTTTAGCTTTCTAAAATCCAAAATTCAGAGGCACCCGGGTGCCTCAGTCAGTGAAGCGTCCAACTCTTGCTTTGGGCTCAGGTCATGATCTCACGGTCGTGAAACGGAGCCCCGAGGAGGCTGTCAGCACAGAGCCTGCTTGGGATTCTCTCTCTCCTTTCTCTCTGCCCCTCCTCCACCAAAAGAAAATAAAATCTAAAATTTAAATTTGTCCAGAACTCTGTTTAAGAGAGCCATATTTTATGGAAATGAAACGTTTACCATTCTTTTCCTGGGGATGTTTTTCCTGTAAAAGGGAGTCTGGGAAAAGTGGTTTTAAAATTCAGATCCTGGAAGAAACTCTTCCCAACAATGAAACTTATCTTTCCTATCAAGACAGAAGAGAAGTTTTGTATATTCAAGTCCTTTCTTGATGCTTATATCCATAATAGGACACCCACATCTGGTAGAGCTGTTATTGGACATGCAGACAGACCAAGAATCTAAAAATCCAGCCAATATCTAATGCCTGAATCAAAGTTATAAGCATAAGGCGTACATAGTATCTGTCTGGTCAGCAAGAAGACATTATCCAGAAAGGGTTGAAAAACAAAATATTTTATATTTCAGCACAATCAACCACAAACTCAAATCCACATGCAAACATACCCCCCTCCCCGCCCCCACGGCAGTGCGCAAAAGGTATTAGCCTTCAAGACGCACATGAAGAAATTATCATTTTGCTGAAAGGGAAGAAGAAAAGGTCACAAACTCCTCCCTTTGCTGTGAAAGATAAACAGTGGCTGCAATCTGCTTTGAAATTCTCAGAGAAAATTACTCAAATACAGAGAAGAGGCCGCAGAAATGGTTCAGTAGTTTTTGACCAGTGGTGGTAGTCCAGAATTATTCTAAAAATGTAAATCTTATTTTAAATTCTTATTGTGGCATGTGAAAAATATTTTAATGTTCACATATCATAATCATCTTCAGCTTAGTAATATTTGGAGTTATGAAGGTTTACCAAAATTTGGTACACATAAAGCAAGTTCCCCACATTCCTGTAGAAAGTGGGGATAAATGAAGTGAATGGGCTCCTCGATCTTTTACCACAATAAATTGACCTCTGTTGAAAACTATTTTTCAAATTCCTGCTTTAGATGAATTTCTGGTGACCAGTCAGGATCCTTTCAAGCTAAGCATGTGTATCTTTCAAAGTTCAGGAAGGATATACCTGGATCATAAGGCTCATTCCAGCATGCTACCTGTGCATGTAGGACCTTGAACCTCATTCATTATGTGGTAGCGAAGCAGCTGAGAAAAAAATGGAAGTCAAGATGTGCCTTTCCAAGTGTTGTAAGCTCTGGATTTTCATAAGGGAGTTCTGGAAAAAGTAAGCCATTTGCCAAGGAAAGCCTTTTTAAGCCACCTCAGAAAGGCTGTGCGGTAAGTTTGCAGCCTCTTAACATGATATTAGCACCCCCACCCCAACCTCTTGAACTTTATGTTCCACGAGAAGCCTTCCTCAATTTGATCTTGGAATTTTTTCTTACTGGAATTTTTTCCATAGCAGTTAAGTTGAAAAAAAGGACCCTCACCTCTACCGTCCCCTATCAAGAAAAGCCATCTCTTCCCTGACTGTCTAGACCCGAGCATAGAGAAGGCGCCTCCATTAGTTCAGGGGCATAATGAGTGCCCCTTACCCTCATCTTTCAGGAATCGGGGACAGAATCCGGTCAAATTGCTGCAAAAGGTAAACCTCACTGTCACGTTTTACACAAGTTGAGCAACTGGGTGGATCAGAAATGGTGGAGCTTAAAACGCACTCTAGAAAGAATGTGCCTGGATGTTGGCCACCATCTCAAGGCTCTTCCTCTCCAGGCCCTCTCTTCATAAATATCCAACGTGGCTGTCAGTAAGTTTAGCCTGAAAATAAAATCCCCTCACTCCATCAAGAAATAGCTCCAAACTTAGAGTGTGTGCTCAAAATATTCATGATGAAATCATAACCTTATATTTATAGTCTTTTGGATTGTGTATGACATTCTGTTTCCCATGGTGTTTTTCGTTGCAAGGGCCAGACGTGGAACGCGGCCTCAGAGGATGACCGCGAGAGCATTAGCCTCAAGGAAGTGCTGTTTACCATCATTTGGAACTGGACGGTCGGGTGACACCCCCCCTTCGTCCTTGAGCCCTACCCACTGCTCAAGAGTCGAGTCTCCTCCCCCACCCCACTCCCACATGGTCCCTGGTCTGATGGTCCTGTCTTGTCTTGTCACCCAGGAAGAGGGAACTGGCCTCCCAAGTAGGAAGCGGGGTGGGTGCCTAAGATCATCCCCTGCCCTCTGCCTTCCTGCTGACCTTTCCTGTCTTCTAGACTTCCTCCCCATGTTCACTGAGGGAGATGGTGTGGATCTTAATGGTTGGAACTTGGTGGTTCTCTCCATGGCCAGGGGTTGAGGGCCCCATACAGCAGCACACCTGCAAAAAGCTTTTACTTCTCACCCGGGCTGTGGTGCAGGCTGACTGGTCTTTGGACACAGTGATCCTGGTGGATTCACGGGACATTGAAGAGAAAAATTTCCACTCACAGACCCCATCCGTTTTGGAGATCTTATAGAAGGTCTCTCCCGATCCCACCGGAATACGCACCAGGTCCTTGTGTTGGCCCTCCAGGGCATGGCTGGGTGGGTGCAGGGTATAGCCCAGGATGTGTTTGGAAGATTGCTTTCTGCGGAGACACTGGATTCTCAAGACATTCTGAAAGGCCTTTTTAAACTCTTGACTGGAGCACGGGTATATAATGGGGTTGATGCAGCTGTTTAGGTATCCGAGCCAAAACGCTATTTTAAAAACTGTTTCTGAGGGCTTGAAATCAGGGAAGAAAGACCCTGCAAGAAAACACACAGATTCGTTCATATTATTTGCAAGCCAACAGGCCAATTGGCCAGGGAAACAGGCAAATAAAAGCACACACACACTTTTGTAGCTCTAAAATGTTTCAAATGATTCCAAATGCATTTGCATTTCTCACATTTGACTGTCTGGCCCCTCTGAACAGTAACCCTTTGGTAATATCCTCAGAGATCATTCTCATTTGGTTCACATGCACAACACCTATCAAGGGAGCAGACCCACTGGGTGGGTATGCAACAGTTCTCAGTGATGAAACATCACTTGGTGGCTGCGATGGAACTTTAAATGCTAAAAGGATGACATTTAGGCTGAGACAACACATGAAAGTTGTTTTGACTGAATTTAAAAACAAGTCGGAATCCATTAAAATAATCCATATCAAAATGGGATTACCTAAATATTCCCTTTGTTCCCTGATGTGGTGTTATATAGACACAGCCTAAATAATTATGAATTCCTTCTCTCCTGAGTAGGGGGATTATATATATGTATATATATATATATATATATATATATATAT